>NW_027461588.1:0-79805 GCF_027571235.1 Dermatophagoides pteronyssinus
CATCATCATCATCATCACTAATCGATTGTGATGAACGAATTTCGATATTATTCGAATATTTAAAATATTCCAATATTTCGCGCGTCATAATCATGATTCATTTTTAAAAAATTTAAAAAAATAATAATTTCTATACAAAATTGCAATCACAAATTAAAAATTCTGTAAAAATTTTTCCTTCCTATTCATGAACAGCAGGTGGTTTAGTAGCCAAACATTGATTTCCATATAAACAAACACATACAATCATCATGTGATCCTGTGAACAACAACATAAAAATTAATTTAAACATCATGATTATCTATGAAGAAGATTAATAAAATGAAGAAGAATGCAATCAATAAAAAAAACAGAATGAATGAATGAATGAAAATGATGAAAACAACCAACAACATCAGATTAAATTAATTAATCCATTGATTAAATGACACAGAATGATAATGATGCGCAAATCGAATTCTTTTCTTCTTTTTTTCATTATTCGAATAACGCATTGTGAATTTTCATCATTATTATCATGTCATGGCCCTCAGTACTTCACTTTTTTTGATCTTGATTTTGACATTTTTTCAATTTCATTTCATGGCCATTTCGAAATTTTCTTTAGAAATTTCATCAATGTTGTAGAGTTGAATAAGATGTGTTTCTATTGCTGCTATATCAACGATTATCTTGATGATATCTCTTTTTGGTTTCTTATGATTATAATTACCATGTCTGAAATGTTTTTTTGTTTTGTCTTTTTTTTGATGCTGATATTGTCGATTGTAATGAATGGATAAAATTGACAGGCAAAAAAAACAACAATGATTATAGTCACGATGGATGATGATGATTTTGATGATTATTATGATTATTTGATGATTTTGGATGATGCTCTAAATTCAAAAAAAATGAAATAGAGAAAAAATGATTTTTTTTGAAATTATTCAATGATGAAATCATTATAATGATGTTTTGATTTTTGTTTTGTGTCTTTAAAAAAATTCGAGATCAATAACCGCCACAAAAAAGGATTATTTTTCTTATTTACCGACCAAAAAAATTACAGGACATTCAAAAAAATAATCTTGTCATTCAGGTTTTTTTTGGTATGCGGAAAAAACTGTTTTTTCTTCCTTCTGTTATTCAACCCTATACTCACCAAAAACAAGTTCATCATTTGGATTTTTTTCGGTATTTCTTCATGATCAAAAAACAAAATTTTGTTTTTTTTTGTTTTGTTGAAAAAATTAAAAATTCAAGATTTTTATCACTTTGGTTTTGACGTCAATTCGCTGATGGTGATGGCGATGATGATGAGAAATGAAAATGTCTGAATTTCTTGAATTTATTAGTTTTTTCTAGAATCAAAAATTTTCTCTTCTTTCTTTGATCAATTTATTCATTTATATTTTGATTTGATTTGATCATTCGACATCATGAAAACAATGATTGTTTGATAGTTCGATGAGATCCAATAAATAATAATAATAATAAAAAGAAAAAGTTCAACGACAAGAGCAAAGCAAAAAAACGTAAAAGAAAAATTGTTATCGATCGATTGAGGTCTCGTTCCATCCATTCATTCATCCATCCATAATGAACAATTGTGATGCAAATGAATTCAAGTTCCAAAATAATAATGACGATGATGATGGTGTGAATTTTTCTTTTTTATTACTTTAAAATAACAAGCGATTCATGCCACGCCAATATTGATGTCGATGTTTTGATGGTTGATGATTATTGAGAAAAATTTCGTTCGTTGTTCCAAACAAAAAAAAACAGGTAAACAAAAGAAATTTTTTTCTTGTTGTTTTTTTTTGTGATCAACATCAAGTGGTAAATGATGATCATCAATGATTATTGAAAAAGATCATGATCAAATGTTATTATCATTATCGTTTGTTTTATGTTTGTCTGTTTGATGGTCACACATAAATCGAATGTTTTTTGCTTGTTTGTTTGTTTGTTGTCGATATCGATATATCGAACAATCGAACCGGAACAGATGTTCCTGTTTCGTTCGAAAAAAAATTATCAAAATCATCAAAAATGAAAACAACCAAAAACAAAAAAACGAAAGCAATTTTGTTATCAAATTAGAAAGAAAAAAAGGTAAGGTAAGGTAAAAGATCTTTTTGATTCTTTGATAACTTTTTTTTGTTGTTGTTTCTCCCTCGTAAATTCCATTCGATTCGTTTTGTTTATCAATCATATTCATCAATCTATTTATGTTATGCGATGATCATTTCGATAATGATAATGATGATGACGACGACGACGATTACGACCATCCCAATCATTTATTATCATCAACATTTAGTTTTTTCTTTCTTTTACAATCTTATTTTGGCCTATGTTCAACAACATCGACGTTCTCTTTTATCGAATCAACTTCAGTTTGTTTCAACAACAAGTAGCAACAACAACATCGACGACGACGACGACGATGAAATACTTTATTTGAATCGAGATTTTTTCGTTTTGTTTGTTTGCAAACAATTTTTTTCTTTTTGTTCAAGTATGGATCGAAATAAGAAAAACTTTTTTTTTATTTACAAAACTGATGGACATTGAAGAAATTGAGAAAATTGTGAAATAGATTTTTTTTGCCAAAAATGTTTCATCAAAAATCAAAAAGTTAAAAATTTCAACAACAACAATAATTCTTGAAAAATTTCTTGGATTTCCAATCGTGAATATTTCATTCAACAATTCAACAAAACATCATTCGAATTATGCTTTTTTTGGTCAACAAAAGTTTGTAGATGATAATAATGATGATGATTAATTGATGATAATTTTCATCTCATCCATTCATTCATCAATCAATAATATTTACATCGAATGAAAAATTTGTTGTTTTTGTTTTTCCTGCTTGCCCAAAACAAAAACAACAACAACAATCGAAATCAAATGATTCTATCTTAACATCGGACATTCAACAAAAAAAAACAAAACGAAACCCCTCTCTTGTTTTTCTTTGAATTGAACGTCATTATCACCATCGCTAATCACAAAAAAAAATAATTATCATCATTAAAAACAAAATTATTTTTTTGAAAATTATACGACAACGAATGAAATTATTACATACTTGAACACATACTTTTCTTCCTTATTCTCAATTCAAACAAAGTGGCAATCAAAATTTGTGTTGATAATAATCAATCAAACAACAATCCAGGTAATCATTCATTTTTTTTTATCTGGTAAAACAAGCAAGCAAATGTGCAAGAACAAAATTCATTTTGATCGTCGTCATCTTCATGCATATTATGTGATTTTTGTTTCAAATGAAAAAAAAATTAATTAATTAAACAACAAATCTTCATGATTGAAACAAAATTGTCCTCATTGCATCAAACATTGTTGACATTGGAATGTGTGTGTTTGGAAAAAAACCAATCCCCAAAATAACAACTATTTTGATCATATTTATTAATTTTTTGGGTCAAAACCACATTGGATCAACAAGTACCCAAATTTTTTATTATGTTTTTTCCGCCATATATATAAACAAACCAAAAACCTGTATAATTTACTGATAATTGTTTCATACCTATAAAAATATCATGTAAAAAAAATTATCATCCCAAAACGAAAATCTGTTTTTTTTAAATTTGTTTCGATAAAAAATATTTTTAAAACATCATAATGTCATCATTATTATCATCATTATCGTCATCATCAAAAATGATGATGATGATTATATTACAAATGATTCTAGTTTCAAATGATCTCATCATTGTTATGGCTATGATGAATACAACAACAACAACGACAGCAATAACATCGACAACAGCAAACGAATTGGATAATCATAGCAATAATAACGGTCATGGTATGTTGGATTTTATCTTTGGTTGTTTTTTGTTTTGTTTAATTTTAATTAAATTAATAGAAATTATTATTGTTAATGATGATGATAATAATATAACATCGATAACGAATCGTTCAAATACATTTTATTCATTGGATGATCTATCCGAAAGATCATCATCAAATGATAATGATAATAATCTTACCATTATCGATAATAATGATGATGATACTGCTGTTGATGATTTCTGGGATGCCCCAAGTACACATCCCCACATACCATCATCATCAACATCAACAACAACAACAACAACCGGCCCAAATAATAACCATAATTTCTCAAATAGTCCATCAACAACATCAATCACAGCAGCAAGTACAATGTCGTCAACACGTTCAACAACACCATTTTTACCACCAATGCCATCTATATTAACATGGTCATCATCACCATCATCATCATCATCAACAACAGCATCAGCATCAACATTATCATCATCAACATTACCACCACCATTTACAAACATACAACGTATATCACCATTTACTAGCAAACCATTCAGTTCCGGTAATGAATCAACAAATCGACAAAATTCAAATGAAAATAATAATAATAATAATGATCCACCATCATTCAATCAATTAATATCAAAAATATGGAAAATTATTTTACATGGAACAAATATGAATTCTGAAGAATTAAGAATGTGTAATCGTACATTGATTGAACAACATTTTAAACCATCAAGTCGTCGTAAAGTTGCTCGAAATATGAAAAAAGATTTGGAAAAAATTTTTAATAAATGGAATTATCGTTTTAGTATAATTGTTAGTTCAACATCCAGAAATACTATGGGCAAATCGTTACACGGTGTTTGGATGTCTATATCGATTAATGGTGTACATTATTTTATAACGGCAACACATAAAATTATTGATGGACCAAAAATTAAGGAAGAACAAATGGAAAAAATTGAATATTGGGCACATGTACATGCTTTAGCTGTACGTAATATGACCGGTTTTCGTCGCTATAATCGTATTGCACAGAAATTAAAATTTGATTTAGATCGATTTTTGGGTCATGGTAATTCATGGTCGGTGATTATTGTTAAAAATCCATTATTGGTAAAAGCAAAAATATTTGAAGATCCAGAATATCATATAGAATTTTCACGTTTAAATGGTGGTCATTTTATTATATTTCGTGGTGGACAAACAATCGATGTTGATGGTCGTCGTAATGGTCGTATTGATGATGATCAAACAAATCATTTTGTCGATGAACCAGAATCTGATGATCATACATTAGAAACAGAAACTGAACATGAAGATTATCGTAATAATATCTATCTTATGATGACATAATCATTGTATGATCTGCTATTTTCTCAACAGGAAAAAAACAAACAAAAATTTTGTAACATATCTTTTTTCAAGGCAATATTTTTAATGTCTAAATATATCATTACATAAACATTTTTAACATGATTTTCTTTTGAAATTTTTTTTTCTTCAAATATTTTAGGATTCGAGAGAAAAATTTTCTCTTACACATTTTTTTTTGTTTTGTTCATTCATTATCATTATAAGCTTATCAGTATAGTTTTTTTTTGTAATTTTGTTGTTGTTGTTGTAATCACACTCAATTACAATTTGTAATTGATTTTTTTCGTGTTTATTTTGTATTTAAAAAATAAATAAAAATGATTTTTTTTTAAAATGAATCGATTGCTCCAATCGATGCTATCGATAATTTCGTCCGAAAGATATATCCTCTTTTTAAT
Source organism: Dermatophagoides pteronyssinus (assembly GCF_027571235.1). Lineage (NCBI taxonomy): Eukaryota > Metazoa > Arthropoda > Arachnida > Sarcoptiformes > Pyroglyphidae > Dermatophagoides > Dermatophagoides pteronyssinus. Next base: position 5,596 of record NW_027461588.1, read on the forward strand.
TTTGCATTAATTTGGATTTTTTTTTTTATTTTCGCAATTTGTTTCATCTTTGAAATTTTGATTCAATTAATATCCATACTTTAAAGATCAAAAGATAATTATAATAAGAGTTGTATTTATAATTTTTTCCAACAAAAAAGTAAAGATGATGATGTTGATGATTATTTTCAAGGTTAATCATTATCAACGTTTATTTGTCATATAGGATTCACTTTCAAAAAAACAAAACAAAACAAAACACAGAATGCGAATTGAAAGATTTTTTTCAAAAGAAAAAAAAAGAATTATCCATCTGTAAACTTCGCCATCTAGTGTTGGATAATCATAGAAAAATCTACTCTGTTATTATTTGCTATGACAATGACTTTGATGATGATAATGGATTCAAGGCCATCATCACGTCATCAATTCTTATAAAGAATTTTTTATTATTCTGCTCGATTATCTAGCATGGAAATTAATTGATTATTTAAAAAAAAATCGGGTATGTTTAATGAAAAAACAATATATTTTCTTCATCATGTTTCGATGTTGTTTTTTCCAAAATTTAATTTTGACAAACTTTGTTTCCTGATTGTTTTGTTTTGTTTTTTTTTTCGTTGTAAATAATTTAATTTCCTTTTGGTTTTTATGCCAAGCATTTGGAAAAATTGTCATCATTTTGATTTGGATTTTAGTACGACAACGTTAAATATTGGCAAAAATGAAAATCGATTCGAAATGCAATTTATCGAATATCAATCATGTGGAATTGGTTGTATTTGATTTTGATGAAACACTTATCAATTGTAATACCGATGATATTAAAATGCTTGCCCCGGATGGTCGTTTTCCAGAAGGATTCTGGTGCAAAAATCATATTTGGCCCGACTATATGCAACATGTATTCGAATTTCTTCATAAAAATGGCATTCGTCGTGATGATTATTGTCGATGTTTTCGTACAATGAAATTTGTACCCGGTATGATTGATTTGATTCAAAATCTTCATAAAGGTTTACCTTCCAAAGGTAAACAATTTGAAATGATTATCATATCGGATGCAAATTCATTTTCAATCACTGAAATTCTTGAACAAAACAATTTAATCAATTGTTTCAGGTATGTTTTTATTTTCTTATTTTTAATATTTATCCTATCTATCTAAATATATAAAAATCTTATCGTTATTGATGATAGGAAAATATTTACCAATCCTGCAAAATTCGATCAAGATGGTTGTTTACGTATTCAGTATTATCATGAACAGAATGATTGTTCATTATCACCAAAAAATCTTTGTAAAGGACTTGTACTTAATGATTATATTCAACAACGTACCAACAATGATAATGTACATTTTCATCGAATTCATTATATTGGTGATGGTTCAAATGATCTATGTCCATCATTACGATTATCATCGAATGATTTTGTTTATCCACGTTCTGGTTATAAATTGGATGAATTGATACAGGCAAAAGTTCACGAACTACAAGCTCGTTCTATTCCATTTACTAATGGTAATGATATTTGGAATAATATCATTTCCAATTGAAAAAAATTCATTATGATTAATTAGTAATTTAATTAAGTTTTTCAAATTAGGAACAAAAAAAAATGTTTGAATTTTATTTTTTTAAATCGAAATTTTAAATTTGTTTATCACCAAAAAATTAATGTTTTTGTTTGTTTGTTTGTTAATCAATTAAAGTGATGATATAATGATATTTAATTTACAATTGTAAATTTTCTGGCACAGTATTACCCGAACTGGTTACAACTTTTAACAATTTTTTATGTGCATATTGATTTTCAAAAAGTCGATCGGTAATAAATGTAAATGATAAACCTTTTGCACCATTACGACCACAACGACCAATACGATGAACATAGGTTTCAACATCGACAGGAAAATCATAATTGACCACAACATGAATATCTTTGATATCTAAACCACGAGATGCAACATCCGTAGCAAATATAACCATTGAACGGCCACGATTAAAATCCTGGATAAGACGTTCACGGCGATCCTGTGAAACATCACCATGAATGTAATCACATTTACAGATATTCATATCATTAAAATCATCGCACACTGATTGTGCACGTAATTTAGTTGCAGTAAATACGAGAATTTTGAAACCATCAAATTCACGAAAGATTTCTTCCAATAGTTTTTTCTTATCATATTCCCGGCAAAGAAATAGATGTTGCTTGATATCAATACAAGCTTTTAAACCATACAATGGACCAATTGAAACTAATGAACGATTCGGATTTAATAATGGATCGGCCAATTCTTGTACTTTTTCTATCCATGTTGCCGAAAACAATAAGGTTTGTCGTTTAGGAATGGGGGGACAAAGATCGATAATTTTTTTGATTTGTGGATAAAAACCCATATCAAACATACGATCAGCTTCATCCAAAACTATAAAAGGAATTCGATAAGAAAATTATCATTATTATATAGCAAAATGGTTTTTCTTACCAAAATAATTGCATTTTGACAAATGTATAGAACCAGTTTCGAGAAAATCATTGATTCGACCAGGTGTACCAACAATAATCGGCGGTTTTTTCGATCGCAATTCAGAGTATTGCGTCATACGTGATGCACCACCATAAACACAGATAGATTTGAATAAACCAATCGATTCGATCACTTCATTAGTTTGGATGGCTAATTCACGTGTCGGTGAAACGACCATTACTCTTGGATAACAACCAGCGGATTTAGTTTCGATATCGTCATCTTCCATCATAAAAATTAAGGCTGGTATTACAAATGCTAATGTTTTGCCCGATCCAGTTTCGGCTTTGCCTGTTTAATCATATACGAATTATAATCACAAAGTTTGAAAAAAAAACAATGAAAAAAGTTTTTCATACCAACAAAATCCCGTTTGTCTAAAATGATCGGTATGGCTACCGATTGTATTGGTTTTGCTTTTCGATAATTTAATTCGGCCAATTTTTTTGCCAATTTTGACGGTATACGTTTATCCATTTGATAATCAATGACTGGATCCATAAAATCATCAGGATTTTCAAAAACAAGACCATGTTCACGACAAAAACTTTCCATTTTTTTTTTCAAATTTGTTAATTCGCAATTGAAAATTGAGCTTTGTTAAACAAACGATGATGATGATGATGATGAATATATGTCGAAAACGGAAAACGCACACCACTCATACGCTTATTTTAGAACATTCGATTTGAATGCCATCTATCGAAAAACATAAATTTCCAATAAACTTTCCCATTTTCCAATATCCGATCATTGATTTTTTGATGAGGAAATTTTCCTTCGATGAAAACAACCTTGAAAAACACATAACCGAATTTTTGCCCCGTTTTTTATTTCCCGAAATTTAGTTATAAAAATTCTTTTTTTTTTCTTTTCAGAAAATTTGAAAGAAAGAAAGAAAGACACATCGTCGAGATGTTGCTTATCTTATCAACAAAACGATAAATTTCGAATATATAATGAATTTTTTTTCTCGTTCCATTTTTTTTTGGAATGTAAATTCATAACGTTATCATCATCATCATCATTGAATTCTACATCGTGGACAACAACTATTCAACCATCATATTGATTTGATAGATCATTATTTTTTGTTTGAACTTTTTCCCATATTTCACATCGTCGTCATTGTATATTTGATGATAAAATTTATTTTTGTTCTCTCCCATTTTAAATGAATCAATTATCATGGAGAAATGTGTCAAGAATGAAAGAATTCTTGATAGGAAAAAAAGTCACGTTTGTATTGTATAATCATTGATTTTGTCTTTTTTTTGATATTCTTTCTAATTTCACAGAAAATGATTTGGTAAAAAAAGTATAATATCGTTATATTAAACTAAAATTCCTATGTTTAGTTGCCTAGGTTTTTATTTTTTGGTTGCCCAAAATGGATGACAATATAATCGATTATTAGTGGCCATCATTATTATTTGATTCACTTTCATCGACCACTTTATTATCACATGATTTTCCTAACGATGGAACGACCGGAACTCAACAAAACGCTTGCGCAAATTTTTTTTCCAATTTGATCATTTTTTTCTTGCCAAGATATAAATGTAACAATCCTAAATCAATTTTCAATCATTCGATCATTTAGTATTCAAATGTGTAAAATAATGAATCAACATCAAAAATATGGCACATTTACGACGAATACATTTTCAAAGTCAAAAATGTTGTTCATCAATATCGGCTGCTAGTATGCCCGATTTTAGTGATAATTATTTTGAAGAACTTAAGGTGAAATGTTTTTTTTTGTTGTTGTAAATTCAGATTTTTAAAATTTTATTTTATTCTTCTTTCTAACGTTTCCTCAGAAAAAGATTCGTTTAATTCGTGATGATGTTATAAATAACAAACAAAATGGCGATAAACAATTTGATAAAAATCAACAACAACCACAGCAACAACAACAGTCATTATCAGTAACAGATCGACAACAACAACAACAATCATCCGATCATCATAATGCTGTAATATTCTCATTAAAAAATCAAGTTACCGGTCTTGTTCGTGCATTACGAATATTTCAAGAATTTAATATTAATGTTCGCCATATTGAATCAAGAAAATCTAAACGTAAAGATTCACAATATGAAATCTATTTGGATATTGATTGTGATGATAAGGAAAAAATGCAACAATTACTTCATCAACTTAGGTAGGTGAATAATTTTTGTTTTTGTTTTTGTTCTGTAAATTCATTTGTTATTTATTATCCAAAAAAAAAGACATGAAGTAGATTGTTGTACATATGAAGAATTTGAACGTATTTGTAGTTCACCAAAATCAAAAGATTTACCAAAACAATTACCATCGATACTTACATCACAATCATCATTTGATAATGGTGATCTTATTGGTGAAGATGGTATGCCATGGTTTCCAAAACGTATTTCCGATCTTGATTATTCATCTAATCGTGTTTTAATGTATGGTGCTGAATTGGATGCTGATCATCCAGGATTTAAAGATCCAATTTATCGACAACGACGAAAATATTTTACTGATTGTGCAATGAATTATCGTCAGTAAGTTTGTTGTTGTTGTAGAAATTCAAATTTGATCAAAAAACTTTTTTCTAGTGGACAACCAATTCCACGCATAGAATATACAGAAGAAGAAACAAAAACCTGGGGTGTTATCTATACAGAATTACGTAAACTTTACAAACGATATGCATGTCAAGAATTTAATGAAAATCTTGAATTATTGGAACAATATTGTGGTTATCGTGCAAATAATATTCCACAATTGGAAGATATTTCACAATTTCTTAAACGTATGAATTTTATTTTATTTTCTAAATAATTTCTTATATTCTTCATTTTCAAATCGTTTTTTTTTCTACACCATCACACAGAGCGAACTGGATTTCAACTTCGATGTGTAGCTGGTTATCTTTCGGCAAGAGATTTTCTTGCTGGTTTAGCTTTTCGTTTGTTTTATTGTACACAATATATTCGACATTCCAGTGATCCATTCTATACTCCTGGTAAGTTTTTTTGTTGTTGTTGATCAATTATAATTCAAAGCAACATTGATCATTCATTTGAAAAATGTTTCTCTTTTCAATGTAGAACCGGATTGTTGTCATGAATTATTGGGACATTGTCCATTATTAGCTGATCCAAGTTTTGCACAATTTTCACAAGAAATTGGTCTGGCTTCATTGGGTGCTAAAGATGAAGAAGTGGATAAATTAGCAACCTGTTATTTTTTCACTATTGAATTTGGTCTTTGTAAACAACAGAATGAATTAAAAGTTTTTGGTGCTGGTCTATTATCATCGGTTGCTGAATTGAAACATGCTGTATCTGGTTCAGCACATATTATTCCATTCGATCCGATTATTACCTGTCAACAAGAACCAATGATAACAACATTTCAAAAAATGTATTTCTATACAGATTCATTTACAGATGCAAAAGAATTGATGAGAGAATTTGCTAAAACAATTAAACGTCCATTTGGTGTACGTTATAATCCATATACACAATCGGTTGAAATATTAAGTAATACGAAAAAAATATTGAATTTAGTTAGTGAATTGAAAGGTGATCTTTGTATTGTTACCAATGCATTGGCTAAAATTCGTGAAGATAATGAAAATGGTAATAATCAAGATCCGATTGATTTAATGAATAATGAAAATCATCTTGGAACAATAACGACAATGACAACAAGTGAAGCTGATGAACGTCGTAATAGTCAGGCTAATTTAGATCAAATGATTAATGATATGAATAATATACAGGTATCATGTCAAAATCATGAACAACAACAACAGGATCGAAAAAATTAAATTTTTTTTTTAATTCATCAAATGTTACGTTATAAATGAAATCAAAAAAAAACATAAACACAAATGAAAAAAAGAATAGATTTGTTTGGTCTTTTAGTTAGTTAGTTTTTTGTTTTTTGTTTTTTTGAATCTTTATAGATTGTTTTTCCATTTTTGTTTTATAGAATAGAATGCATATTATTAATGATGATGATAATTTGAAAATGATAAATTAATTATATAAAAAAAAGAATTTTTGGAATGCCATCTAATAGGAAATTAGTGGAAATATTGTGAAGATTTTGTTTTCGTCGCTGTTGTTGTTGTTGTTGTTGATTTTGGTTTGTGTGTTTTCTTTTATGAACAACCACAACGTTCAACAACCATATTTGGTAATATTCCATAGATAACATTTAAATCACTATCCAGATAAAGCATTGATATTGATGACATTTTACGTGGTGAACAACAAGGACCAATTGCATTCAAATTAATTTGTTGTATTAAATGTGTATGTGGATATTGATTCATTAAAACAAATGGACATTCACCACTACAATAATTTGCTTGATAACGTTTTGGTGCTATAATCCAATCCCAACCAAATTGTTCAAAATCAACTGTTAATGGATAACGACAACATCTTATTTCAGATGATTTATCTTCACAATTTAAACCAATTGTACGTTTACGACGTAATGATGATTGTAATGGATTTTTACGATCAACACTTATTTCCATAAATGGTCTCTGTATTGATTTAAATTCAAATTCATATTTTAATTAAAAAATTTTATTGATTAAAAGAAAATAATAAATAATAATATTTACCAATGGTGAATCTTGTTCAACATCATCACTATGTATAACATTTAATTGTTGTCCATTATTATCGAATGCATGTATAACAATACCAAAATTTGTATCCGGATTTTCAAACCATTTTGTTAATAATTTTTCCATACGTAAATGTATCCAACCACCTTTACGTGTTGTACTGTTTGATATACGTTTGGATTTTATCTAGCGAATGATAATAATATCATTGAAAGAAAAGGTTATTCAATTTTTTTGAAAAAAATTCATTGATTTTAAAATTAGAATTGAAAAATAAAAAAATTACTTACCATTAATAATGGTGTTTGTTTATTACGTACAACCTGATAGATAACAATTCTTGAACTTGTTTTTAATTGTGATGAACCTTTTAAATAAATCCATAAAAATGCTTTCTGTACATGTTGATGATAAATATTTGATGGAAATTTAAAATATTGTGAACGTAATTCTTGATCAACGATACGGTCGAATGGAGCTAATAATAATAAAAAAAATTAATAGAAAAAAAAATATTTAAAAGTTTCAAGTCGATTTTTTTACCAATGTTGTTTAGAGGGGTAAAGAAAAACCTAAGAAATACACACAAACAAAACACGTACCAGAATGATGATGATGATGATGATTGAATGATAAATTACCTTGGATTTTTTTTTTTTTGAATAAAAAAAACAGTTTTTTTTTGGTGAGAAACTTGATAAAAAAGGTCATTATTTATCGAATGACCTTTTCATCGAAGCACAATCACACAGGTGTCGGTGTGTGATTGTGCTTCGAACTTGACCTGCATCGGGTTTCTTCCAAATCATCATCATCATCATCATCATTGAGAAAATAGAGCAAAAAAGAAATCTTTTTTTGTTGTTGTTGTTGTTGAAAATTATCACATTTCAGTCAAAGATTATTGACCTTTAACTTTTTTTTTCTTGGTTTTCTTAAAAGAAATCCAGAACAGAAAAAAATGCTTTAAAACTCTTCAGTGAAAAGAAAAAAAGAAAAGTTCAATGGCTTGATTGATACTAAGTCAGTGTGTCAAAGGTCAACATGTGGATACTATTATTATTATATTTGTGGGAAAAAAAATCTACAAAATCAAGATCATTTCATCAGTTGTGTTTGAAGATCTTTGTTTGATTGTTTTGTTTGGTTGTTTGAAAAAAATAAATTTTAAAATTGCCAAAAAAAGAAGAAAAACTTACGTTTTTGTTGAGCAAAAACAATGGATTTTTCTGCACTAATAAATTCTTGTTCATCTTGATTATCATCATTTTGATGATTAATCGGACCAAAATAATCATTTAGATCAAGAATTTTTGACATAATTTTTGGTGAATCATTTAAATCATTCAACGTTGATGGTGATGATGATTGATCATTCATCATTTGTGATAAATGATTTAACATTGAATTTATTGGTGGTATTTTTGGTAATGATCGTATACTAACATTTGGTGCACGTTCCATATTTAATTTATTCAGTATATTTAATTTTATTGATTCAATACGTAATTGTCTTGTTTGTTCATCATTTAAACATGTTGTACAATTACGATTTAATCGTAATATTTTTGATTGTTGTTTATTATTTTTCATCATTGTTGATGCGGATGTTGTAATATTTTCTGTTGATGATAATCCAGAATATATGGATGAATCATCCGATAACATTTGATTATCATCATCATTTTGTTTTGATAATGTTGATCTACGAGATCTATTATGGCTAACAGTTTTTTGTTCTTGTTGTTGTAATTTTGATGATTGTAACGATAAAGAGATCATGGATAAATTTAAAAATTGATTATTAAAATTATTATTACTAAAATTTAAATTATTATTATTATTATTATCATTATTATGAACTAAATCCCAAACGATTGTTAATTTTTTAATAGCATCATTTAAATTTTGTTCAGCCAATAATGAATCGGCCAATAATAAACGATTTTTCATTAATAATGATGATGATGATATGTTTATTGATGATGATTGTTTATCAATTTGATTATTATTTGCATTTACAAATGAAATAATTATTGTTGTTGTTATAAATAACCAGAATAATAAATTTGTTATAATCGATACTGATGTCATCAAACTGGAATTATGGTATTGTTTTAAATAATTAAGATTATTATGATTTTGATGATGATGAAGAAGATTTTGAATCTTTATTGTTGAATTATTATGATGATGATGGCGATGATTACATTTTTGTTTTAAATCATTGATTTGATCATTTGATAATAATGTTGATGATGATGTGGATGATGTGGATGATGATGATGATGAATTTAATTGAATTTTATCCATTGAATCATAAATTAATTGATGAAATTAGAAAATAAATTTAAAATTCTTGTATCATTTGATTGATTGATTGATTGGTTTGACCAATTTTTATGAAGAATTTTTAAAAGAATCTTTTGTGAAAATGAAAAATATAATTTTTTCTTTCTTTTTTTTCTTGTTCGATGATTTTGTTGTTGTTGTTGTTGTTGTTGATGATCTATGTCCAAAAAATCTATGTCCATGAAATGAAATGAAAAAGAAAGAAAAAAGGATAATTAAGAGAAGAACTTAACAATGATGTGTATGTGTGTGAGAGAGTAAGTGAGAAGTTGAAAAATAAAATCTGGATCATTGGATGGATGGTTTTTGTTTTGTTTTGTTGTGGAGAGGAAGTTGTACACGCAAAATCTCAAATTTATAGTTTTTTGTTTTTTGTTTTTGGTTTATGTTTTTGGGTTGATTTAGGCGTAACTAACACCACCACCACCTCCTTCTTCTTCTTTTACTAATTTTTATAAGAACCATCATTATCATCATCATCATCATTATCAACATCATAATCCTACCCTCTAAATTTTCAATGTTGACACCCATTTTTTTGTGGTTGTTGTTGTTGTTGTTGTTGTCGTCAACAACGTACAATTATTATTATCATCAACATCAACCATATGGAATCGAAAAGCAGAGCAAAGCAAAAAAAAAAATATCCAAAAAATGAAAGTCATTGAAAATATCTTCTGGGTAGATTTGTTTGTTTGTTTGTTTTGGTCTTCGATTATCGAAATTAAGATAATAAAAAAAATATTTGCAAAAGAAAGTAGATTGCTTAGATCAGCATCGGTATCACACTTTTACGACAATTTTTTTTTGGTTGAAAGTGATACTTGTTGGTTATATACGGTAGCCGATCAATCGATCGATCGATTGAAAGTGAATTTTTTTTTGCATAATAATCATTAATTGATTATTTTTGTTCCCTGATAAATCATAAAATTGAAACCAAAAATCATCAGGCAGCAAAAAAAAAGAAAGAAAGTAAAAGTGTTTATTTTCGAAAAAAAAACAAACAAACAAAACAATTATCATCAATAAATCTGATTGATTGATCAGATGTGATCCGATATTTGGAAAATGAATGAATTTGCAGAAAAAAACATTCGTCGTTTGCAAAATTATTATTATTTTTCGATTTCAAGAAAATTCTCGTGGAAATTTTCTTGGCAATTTTCTGGTAAACCATGAAAAAAAATGATCAATAACAAAATGATCAACAAACCCATTTATTTTCTTGAAAAACAACAACAACAACAACAAGAAAATGAAAAAAATATTGAAAATCAATCAATAACGGAACTGAAACATTTTATATCATCATCATCCATATATGATGGATCATAAATAAATTACGTTTAATTATGTTTCATTAAAAATTTTGACATAATTTTCTTCTTCTTCTTCTATTTTTTTCTGAATATTAATAATAAATCGATCAATCAATAAATCAATTGGAATCAATGGCTTAAAAAAAAATTATATGTGTAACATTTTTTCTTCTTTTTAAAAGTTTGTTGTTTCCGCTTCTATCTTATTGATGTTTGAAACAGATTTTTTGCTTCTTTTTTAGCATCATCAATTTTTTTTTTGCTTTGCTTCGCCGTAATCATAAACAGTTACATAGTTGATAATATTTTTTGCTGATTTTGTTATAATTTTTTTTTCTTCTTCAAAAAACTAGTTCATTCTGGTAACATCAAGTGTGTGTGTGTGTATGTTACGTTAGTAAGTTAGCTATTTTTCTCTTCATTTCATAAAATTCAAATGAAAAAAAACCCTTTTTTTTCATATCCAAAAACTTATCACGGATAAAAAGTACTTCTTTTTTTCAGGAAAATGATGATGATGATGAAATTACGAAAAGTTGAGTGCAAATTTGAAAAAAAAAATGTAAAATGATACTTTGTATATAATATTCACACTAAACAAAAAATTATAAAAAAAGAGTTATTCAGAAGATATTGATCAAAGAAAATTCAAAAATCAAATAAAAAACCCTCCACTATCATTTTAAATCAAAAAAAAAAACTTTATTATCATCATTATCGACGTCATGGTTATTTTTTTTATTTGCAAGTCAGGTAAAATTCAGGTAAAATCTGATTTGATTTTAGAAAAATTTTTTACAAAATTGATTAAAACATTAATTCATTTCTTACTGCTCACTAATCAATCACGTGAATCTTATTCATCAAGAAGAAAAAAAACAACAAATCACAACAAAAATATTACTGAATAAAATGATAAAATCTGATTGAATGTACTGTACGTGGCAGATTTTTCTTCAAGAAGAAATTCTTTAAATTTCTTCTTGAAAAAAATGAGAATAAAACATTCGATCAACATTACCTTTTGATTGTTGATTTTCTCTTGTTGTTGTTGTTGGAAGTCGACTTGACTGAAACCGGAAGAATCACCCAAAACAGACTGGATTTATTTTTACAGAAGAAAAGGATGAAAGTAGCAAACTAACAGAAAAAAATTATTAGTTTTCGCGTCACATGTTGTTGATTGAAGAATTTTTGTTTGTTTTTTTTTTTGAACTAAAAATAAAAATTGATTTTGTCGTTTTCGATTTGATACATTGAAATCAATGAAAAAGATAATAAAAGATCAATGAGTGAGTGTGAGAGTTGGAAAAAGTAATTTAACACTTGATGTTGTCAAATTTATCAAAAATTATTTATTTTTTTTCGAATATCGATGATCGATCGATTGATTATTTGTCAATAAATCATCCCTGACACCAAAAACCAAAAAAACCAAACGAAATAAAATGAAATGAATTCACGGTCCGAAATACGAAATATTATATCAGTGAATATACAACCAACCAAACAAATTTACAAAATCCTTTACTATTTATATATGTGAATTTTTTTTCCACAATTGATTTTGGTTCTCATTCGTTTTTGTTACTGAACTTCAATCATTGGATATGATGATGATGATGATGTTAGTGTTTATTTGAATCAAAATTTTGGTCATGTTTTTTTTCTTCATAACCTCATACACAGAGATAGAAATGTTCAGTCCTCGAGGATGGGTTGTATTTTTTTTTTCTTCAAATATCACATATATACAAAGAGCCTACCTAAGCTATTTTTTTTATATATTTGAATTTTTTCTTCTAATCAGTAAATGCGCAGATCATCATTAGTAAACTTTTTTTTTTTTTTGGTTGTAGCTGTTGCGTTGATCAACAAGTTGATCATTTGGGTTTATTTGAGTTTATTGAAGATTATTTTTGGATCGGATTTTCATCAAATTTTTTTTGGCAAGAATCCTTTATTTTCTCAAAATAAATTTATGACCAAAAACATGAATGAATCATATCACATGATGATGATGATTTTCAAATAAAATTATGATAAAATTCTTTGTAAATGGGAAAATACCAATTAAATGAACCCATCCAATAATCAATGGACACTTATGAAATGATGATAATTGTTTCGATTTTATTCATAAATGAAATGATAAGATATTTATAACAACAACTGCAACAACAAAATTAATAATTAATATTAAAAAAAAATCAATCTATCAATCATTCAAATTGATCAGATGATCAAAGCTAACCGATTTTGCATCACAACCATTCATTCATTCATTGTTTTCATATCGAAATGATTTTCTTTTTCTTTTTTCGAAATGATGATGTATGTGTAAAAAGGGATAAAATCATCTAATGATGATGAATTTTTTCAGAAATATTTATCTAATCAAATCGAATTCGTCAAATAAAAGAAACCAAAAAAAATCAGTGCCAAATTCGATACAATTTGGCATTTTTTTTCCTTGGTTTGGATTGATTAGTAATTTTAAGTGCATTGATGAAAGAAAGAGAGAAAAAAAAATACAGTGAACAAATACAAAATCAAATCAAATCAAATCATATGAAATCGAATCAATCAATCAATCAATCGAATTTGTTGGTGGGAGGAAACAGAAAAAAAAGAGTGAAAGTGTATAATTCTTTTCTATGGCCTCTTTATTGTATAGTCGATAATAGCCAAAACAATAAAAATAGATACTTTATATATCAATGATTAATGTGACATGTATACATTTTACATCAATCAAATATTTTTTTAAAAATCCAAAGTCAATGGATTGATATGGAATGAAGAAACAAACAAAAAAACAAAAGAAACGATGACAATCATCTTATCGATCAAATTGATGATGACAATTTTTGACATTTTCCCACACACACAATCATTCATTGTATAGTTTTTTTTCAAAGAAATAATTAATGATAATGACCGAATCAGTCAGTGACTTGTTGAATAACAAAAATATTATTCAGTTTTACTCAGCTAGAATCATCGATTATCTAATCATATTGAATTAATGTTTTTGGCCAAAAATATGCGGGCAATCCGGATTCGTGTTGTTTGCTTGCTTGTTTATCTTTTTCACCTATCAATACATCATACAGGTGGCAACAAAAATGGGTTTGGTACAGCAATGAGAAAAGGTTACAACAACAAAGAAAAAACAAAGCAAAAAAACATTTCCGATTAGATTATATCATACAAATTTAACCTCATTATCTTATTGTGGAGAAAAATAAATTGTTTTGGATATATTTTATCATCATCAACATTATTATTTTATGTTTTTTTTCGATCAAAGTTTAAAGTTCTTTTAGATTCGTGATATTTTTTGACTAAAAATATTTCTCGAATTCAATGAATAAAATGGGGTTAAAAGTCAAACTATGCATCTGTTGCTATGCTCCGAATGCAGAATCTGTATATTTTTAGTGCAAATTCCCAATTTTTTTTTCTTCTTTTTCTTCTCGAAACACCATTTATCATGGTTATTTTACATGGAAATTGAATGATTAGGAAAAGGTGAATGAATCATTATCGTTATCACAAGTATATAATGTATGAATTATAAACAAATCAAATCAAATTCGAAAGAAAAACATTTGAAAATATCACGTACATCAAACATTTGATAAGTGCACTTTTAATTTTACCTGTTTTTGCTTATTATTTGAGAAAAAACAAGCAAACTTTATGTATAAAACATAGAGAAACAATTTGTATTTGAGCCAAAACAAAATCATCATCAAATCATTTGATTCGAAATAAATCAAAATTTCAGAATTAAATTCTAGGAAAGTTTTCCAGAAAAAAAAACAAATTCTGTTTGTTTTTTTGTTGAAAAATTCAAAAGAATTTATGATGAAAAAGAATGATATGAATTAAACACAAGGACATTAGATGATTGATGTTAATGATGACCATCAAGGACATTTATTATCGTCATTATCTTCAATGGGGTTTTCTGTCCATCCGCCAACGAAAAAAAAAGAATTACTTTTCAGCTGTGTGTGTTTTGTATTTTTATAAACTTGTTGTTGTTTGTAAACATTCAAGGCCAGTTTTGAAAAAAAATTCAAACCGAAATAAGATTGCGTGATTCTTTCCGAGTAATTTTTTTTAAAATTTAAACACCGAAAATTCGGTTTTACCAAAGAAGAAAAAAAAATTGTTCACCGGAACAGATGTTTATGCGGAGAGTAAAGAAAGATGATAAACATAAAACAGGCATTAACCAGTACGAACATGTTGAATATTTAAATTTTGAATTTGTTCTTTTTTTTCACCTTAAATTCCGAATTCAAATGGCCATGATTTTTTTTTAAATTCAACGTTTAAAAACTGTCGAACGTGTGGCGGTAAATCAATCGTGAATGGTTAATGTGGTTGGTTACACTACGTGTGTGGTGATGATGGAAATTCAAATTCTGAAGTTTTTCTTTTGTTTCAAAGAAAAAAAAACAGAAAAACTGATTAATGAAACGTTTTTGGTTGGAAAAAAATCGGGTCATGGCAATTCGCTTGGTTTTGTTTTCTTCGAAATTCAAAAAACACTATTTCTACCCAAAATAAGATTACAATTGGATTTTTTTTTTTGAATCAAACGAAAAAAAAACGGTCAAAAGTCAACAACCAAAAAAAAGAGGTGAATAATCCTAAATGAATTATCAATTTTTTGTTTGTTTGTACCATACAAATATGGATGATAATATAATGCTGTTCTTGTTATTGTTGAATCAATTTTCAGACAAATTTCCATAGAAAAATGTCTTGATAATTTTTTTTTACTTTGTTTGCATATATGGGTGGTTATATCATTTCGTCACTTTAACTAATTCATTTATTCAGAAAAATATTTTCGTTTTTTACGTTGATCAAATAATATCTAGGTCACTAGACTATCAATTGAAAGAAATAATTATCGAACAACAGCAACATGATGAATATTCAAAATGAATATGGGTTCTTGTATAAAGGGTTTTTGTATTTTCTTTTCTTTGAATTCTCAAGATATGCCCTAAATATGTATCTTTTTGTTTTGATTGCTCAAAAAAATAAATACATTTTCATTTTGATTTTCGAAACAACAACCAAAAAAAAATTATCATTAATTTCTGCCAATATTTGTTATATGATATTTATTTTTTGGAAAAAATCATCATCAAGATACAATGTTGATGTTGTTGTGTCTGATTTTGCTGTTGGATTTTTTATATCCTATAACGAAAGGGTAAGTAATTTGTTGTTGTTTATCAACGATTAGGATATTTTTTCCAAAATTCTAATGGATGCTAATGATTATTGTTGCTATGGTGGCCAATAAATTAATAAAATATAGATTTTGTTTGATAAATGTTTAGTGAAACGTAAAAAATTTAATTTTGAATTTTTTTTTAAATTCCTTTCAACTACGTATCGCCATCTTGTGTTCAAGATTACAGTCAGAAAAAAAATCAAATTTTGTTTGTTTGTTTGGTCAAGAATTTGTCCTTGATGAATTTTTTCTTGAAAATGAAAATGATATTTTTTTTTTCAATCAAATTTTCTATTTTGCTATTTTGTATCAATTTATTTGTCTCATTGATAATTATAATGGTATAAATTGATAATTTATGCCATCATAATGTATTTATGTCTGGATTTTTTTTTCATTTAATTCATTATGTAGCTCCACCAAAACTAAATGTAGCGAATATTTGATTGATTTGAAGCATTTTTTTTGCATAAAGATATGAATGAATTTTGTCAATCTGTAGATGAAATATTGATTGAAAAAAACGAACCTGATACATTATTAAATTGCAAAAAATTCAAAAGATAATTTTTTTTTCTTTGGTCAACAAAATAGAAAAATTCCATCAAATAAGGAGCATTAATCAAATTCTTTAATGTATCATTGGGCGACACACCACACTATGTACCATCATCATCATTATCATCCTTTTGATGATGATGATCATCAAATGCTTTAAATGAAAAAAAACAACAACACAACTCATTAGTTATACCAATCCTTTTTAAATGTATCCAAATCATCATCATCATCAATGGACAAGATGATAAACGATGATACACGCAACTCAAAAACAACAACAACAACAATATTAACGATATTAATCCAATGTATTCTTCAATGGATACTTTATCATTATGGAACATATACACAATTTTCTTTTTCTTTTTTTTTATAATTCAAGTGAATTTCATTTTGCTACAATATTTTTTTTTGTTTGATTCGATACATACATGGAAATACCTATAGGTCATCATCATCATCATCAAAATGGATAATTTAGTCATTTAGTAAATGTGAAAATTATTTCAAAAAATACAAAATTTTCCTTTTTTTTCTCTCTCTTCCATATTGATGATTTTTTTCCTCTCTTCTTGATTGTTTCACGTCATTGTCTAATGATGATGATGATGATGATGATGATGATTGAAACAAAATTCACCAAAAAAAAAAAAAAAAAAGATTTACAAATCAAGAAAAATTACAAATGTAAAAGGGCTGTACCCATGCATGAATATACATTCTGGATATTTCTAAATTACAACAACGTAGCAAAAAAAAATCAAGATAAAGGACGTTTGATGATAATGATGATGATGATCATCATCATCATCAACAATGAACAAAGAATTAATCAAATGACTTATTATGAATGATGATTTGAACTGAAAGTTTCGCACCAGACGGAGATAATATTATAGTGTAAAAACAAAAAACTTTGTAATTTTTTTTATTATTATAAACAAAATTGAACATAGAAAAAAAATGATTTAATGAAATAATAACTTTTCAACGAAATTGATATTAAGAAAAAAAAATATTCACTTTGTTTTTTCTAATGGGAAAAAAAAAGAAAAATTGTAGAAAGCAACAACAGCAAAATAAATGTAGCCAAAATGTAAAACAAGATAATCATCATTATCATTAGTTTTGGTCCAAAACAAAAAGAACAAAATTTCCAGACCAATTTATTAACCAAAAACAAAAAAAAAAAAAATTGAAGAGAAAAAAAACAAAATAAAATTTGAAATTATAAAGGAAAAGATAAACGACATTCGTTACATGCACACAGGTCATTGATACTTGAATTTAGAATTTTGGAATTTTTTTTAAAAAAAATGTATCAATTTTAAACAAATGAAAATATTAATTAATTTAGCTTGTAAACGTTGATACAATCATTAAAGCAGTCATTTTTCATTAAAAATGTTTTAATTGAAAAATTCTATTTCAAAGAATCCATAAAGAATCATCATCATTAATACAATTGTACTTTTGGATAAAATTTTCATCATACCCTAAAAATTCGATTGATGATGGTGATAAAAGACATTTGCTCATTTTGTAAATTTTCCAACAGCAACAAAAAATTCAACATTAGAATATCTTGGAATTTCCCATAATTTTTCAAATCCTAAATCACAAAACAAAAAAAAATTGTAGCAAAAAAAAGTTTCAGTCTCTCTTTTCTTGTTGTTGTTTTTTCGCTACATTGTATCCCATTATCACTAACGTCATAATCATTATTATCATTTGAGAATCCGAGTCATAATAATGTGTCATTTGTATTCATTAATCTGTCTATTGACATATTTTTGTCCTTGTTTTGTTCAATTTTTTTTCCTGCCATTCACAAATCAATCAATTATCGAAACACCCTGTATAAATTATACCTAACCTTAGTCCATGGTTTGATGATTTTTTCAAATTCATTTTTTTTTCTTTCTTCAACATATTTTTGTAGAAATGTAGGCGTAAAATGATAATTTCTAAGAAACACACATACACACACACACCCAGAATAAAATTTCATTTGTAATTCGATTGACAACAATAATGATCAATTTTTGATCAATATAAATAACAACAAAAACAACAAAAATCAAGAAAAAAACTAGTCAAAATTTTCGAAATCCAAATGATGATGATGATTGTTGGGATTCAATGACCCAAGCATAGCAACAACAACAACAACAAAAACAAAAAATGAAGATAAAGATGATCCAAATCATCAACAAACATGCAAGCAAATGAAAAAATATATTGAATATTTTTGACGAGACTTTTTAAGAAAAAAAAACAACAACAACAACAAAAAATATCTTCATTGGAAAAATCTATCCATCATTTTTTTTTTAGTTATTTGAAACAAAATTCTGATTGTTCAATCAAGATTTTCATATAGAATTGTTATTTGAAATGAAAGATGCTAAAAGAAAAAAAAACATTATCCAAATGATGATGATGATGATGATTATTTTCATATATACATACAATAATGATCATCATTTGTTATCCACTTGTCATCTTTGTTGCTGTTTTTGTTGTTGTTGTTGTTCATGCAATACATTTGATTAAAAATTTGGATACAATTCTTTGATTGAACCATCCTTATTCGATGATATTGATACGTTTTTTTTCTTTGTTGGCTTGGTTATTTCATTTCTTAACGATAATCATCATTAGTTTTGGACTTGAGCTGATTGTTGGTTAGGAAATTATTATTATATCGTTTTAATGCAAAAATGTATCCATCGCCAAATAATAATGATTTTTTTTTTGTTTGTTAATAACTTATTGTATCTAAACAAACATAAAATGAATGGATACATTTTTAATGTTGTATTCATTTTTTTTGGTTGGTTTGTTGTAACAAATTACTTATTGTAGCGAAATTGTAGCTAAAAACCTTATAGTTTATAATGGTGAGACTCTCTATTAATTTTTTTTACTTTCAAAAAAAGAGAAAAAAAATCATTTAATCAAACTTTAAATGATGTGCTTTAAAGAGTTTTCAAATTTTTTTTTTTTTTGGTGGTAAATTAATAGGAATCTTTATTTCAAGGGATTGTTTTAATTTTGTTTGTCCATTATTTTAAACCGGATGATACTAGTATGAATGTAGCAATAAGCATTTTTCCATGTTAATTTTGCCCATCATCATCATCATCATTAAGACATTTGATTTGTTCAGGTATTCTTCGGTACAATTTTTTTTCATTCTTAATTCATTATTTGAAAAGAAAAAAAAATTATTGATAACATTCATTCATATGGGTTAAAACAAAAAATGATAAAAGGTTTTTAGGAAACATCATTAAAATCCAAATCATCATTATTTAAAACAAAACGAAACAAAAACAAAAACAAATCTTAAATGCGAAATTATAACCTGTAATTAAGATGAGCATTCGGTGTGTGTGTGTGTTGATGGTAATGAAATGGGCGAATATCCATTCTTTTTTTTTCTCCAAAAAATGATGAAATTTAGAATGAATTTTGTTCAATCTAAATTTTTTTTTGTTTTCAAAATCAAATATTCAATATCCGATTACCGAAGTAAATTAATTGATATAAATCTGATGATGATGATGATGATTGGTATAATGATTCATCATGTGTTGAAAATAAGTTCAAGTTTTGCCCAAAATACTTTATTGATAATCGATCATCTTTTTTTTAAAAAAAATAATCAATCAATGTCATGATTATTGATTCGATTGATGATCACTGATGTATAAAAATAAATATAAAGAAAATTTATCTAACAAACAAACAAAAAAAAAGATCATATAATTAAGTGGTGAATGGATGTTCTGTTTTTTTTTCTGTTCATTTGAAATTCGCTACAAATTGGATACATTAGTTATTTAATTCACTTCTATGACGCATGCTCAGGTTATTCAAATTGAATCGCTGTTGCTAACCGAACAAAAAATGTAGCCAAAAAGTCATTTTTTTCTGGGCAAAAAAAAATGATGATATTCATGAGAATTCCTATTCACAAAAGATCACAATTACAAAACAGAAGTGAAAAAAATATGAAAAACTTTAAATGAATAAACATTGTTGACACTATGATTCATGATGTATTTCAATAAAGACAATCCAGGCAATAAAAAAAATGGAAGAAAAATTCAGTCCAAAAAAACGAAAAGAAATAAACTTTTAGTTTAGATAACATCAATATTTTCTTTTTGAAAATAAATTTGTCTGATTGTTGTTTTTTCCCAGACAAGAATTTCATTTCTTTTTTTTCCAAACAAAAAACATTCACTCATCATTATCATCATCATCAAAAGCAATGATGCTAATTTCTAATTCAATTTCATTTTAATTATTAATTTCTTAATTTTCAATGCCATTATTCATTAGTTGATAATGATCATAATGAATTTTTTTCAGTTTTCTTCTTTTTTCGAATGTCTAACAAAAAATTATTGTTTTAACAATGGTAAAATGGTCAAATTCTTGTTTCAAAATGATAATAATAAATTCATAAAGATGACCACTGAATTTCATTATCATCATTGTTTAATGTATGATTTGATGATTAAATCAGACACATTTATTTAATTGTGAATGAAACAACATTTGTAAAATATGTGTGAAATAGTCGTTTTGTTTGTTGATGTTGGACAAAAAACAAATGATATGATTCTATCATTTTAAATTATCTATAAGGATATTTATCAGGAATTTATAAGGAATTTTATCAACAGCATCGTGGATGAAATTGATCAAAATTTTGTTTTTTGTTTTGAATTTTCAAATGATTTGTTTTGATTACCTAATCTATCAATCGATATTGACAATGTTTTTTCTTGATTAGCAATTTTGTTTATTATTTTCATCATCATCATTAACATTTCTCTTTTTTTCAATCTTATCTTTTTCTTGTTGTTGTTGTTGTTTGCCTGTTGTTTATTCAGAAAAACAAATTCGGATAACATTACAGGATTTTCTAGGATGCTAACACACGCAAAAAAAATAAAAAATGATTCGATTTCCAATGAAATAAAATCAAGTCATTCAAGTGCACAATATCAATGATCGATTATTGATTAATTTATTGATTGTTTGTTTTTTTCATTAACATTATTTTTTGCTACATTTAAAATTTTGATACTGTAGCTATTTTTTCCGGGTAAGGAAATAATAATCGATCGATACTATCGATATGATCATCATGATCATAATCAATGAATGAAACTGGAAATGAAATTGTTCCATTAACAACAACAACAACAACGTAAAAAAAACAAGAATCCATTCAAAACAATATTCAACTTGACTTCTGCTACGTCGTCGTTGTCGTCGTCGTCATAGTTCTGGTGGTAATGTTTTCTGTTCTTGTTGTTGTCGAAGTTGTAGCCGAAAAGTAAAGAAGAGAAAATGAAGAAGAAGAAGAAACAAAAATTTGTTCGGGCAATCAAAACTGCTGCTATCTATTTTTGTTTGGTTGAAAAAAAAATCTTTCATCTCAATCCAATTCAATTCATTTGAATTCTTTTTCTTTTTGTTGTTGTTTCCAAATTCAGCCAAAACCGACGACAAGAAAGAGTGATTGAGAGAGTGAGAGAGAGTATAAAAAGGACCGGCAAAAATCATTTTTGTTTTTTCAGTTTTGGAAGAAAAAAAGAAGAAAGAAAAATTTTGTTTCAACATTGAATTTAACACTCCGAATGATACACGACCAGATAATAAAATATATAAAACAAAAAAATAAGAAAAATAAACTAACTTTTCTTCATTCACAATCAATCAATCAATGATGATCACATAATGGGATAAGATTTTTCCGAAGATATTTCGAGAGATAGAGAAAGAGAGCAAGAAATTCAAATGATAAAAAAAATGATAAAAAAGATTTTAGAAATATTTTTCCCTGTTTGACATCATAATCATTAACGAATGCACATTGCATCCACATTAAAATTCAAAAAAAAAAAAACAAAGTAAAACATATACACATCTCATCGGATGCTAATAATTATTTACTGTGATCAATGGTGATATGTAATATTAGTTTCTTGTTTTTTTTTTTTGGTGTGTGTAAAATCAATTTTTCCTGGTGATATTCTTTGATGGTGATGTTTGTGTGTATGTTGCAAATCAACAACAACAACAAAAAATCTTCTTTGATAATAACTTTGAATTTCGTGATTGATTTTATTTTTTGATTGAAAAAAAAAGTTTCCGGTGATCCATGTTGTTTGTAATGTGATTTTTTTTATTATAAATTGTGTGTGTCATATTGTGATTGTGGAGATTTTTTTTTAAAAATCTTTATTCCAAAAAAAAGATCTCTGTAAAATTTCTTTGATCTCAAACCAACAAATTATTATTTTTTTTCCAAAAAATTGTTATTTAGTTAATCCAACAAAAACCTTTGAATCAACAAATCAACAATTACAGAATTTTATTTTAAAAAATTACAACAAAAAAACTTCTATTAAATTGATTATTACAAATTAAATTATAATTCAATAACAATGCATAATAAAATTGTATAAAGTTAGTTACCGAAGCAAAAACTATAAATTATTTAATTATATTGTTTTTTTTAATTTCGAAATATTATTTTTATTTTTGAATTATTATTGAAAAAAAAAGAAACTTGATAAAAAAGAAAATGATGCCAAATTCTTGTGAAGAACAGCAACAACAAGGACGACAATCATCATTATCGATTGATCCATCCACAATTCTTGATTCATCATCAAATTATTTTGTAAAATTCAAATCAAATAATAAGAATGATAATGATGGTGATGGTGATAATAATATCGATGATATTCCTATCAATAATTATGGTCAAGAATCATTAGATAATGATAATATTAATTTTCAAAAATTTTGTAATCATAAATTAATCAGTCAAAATGAATCGGATCCATTCGAAACAATAAGGTCTATGAATATTCATAAGAAAATTATGATACCATCGACTAATCAAACTGTGATCAATTATCAGAATAATAATCAAGATTTATCATCATCATCATCATTATCATTATTGGAATCAAAAATTCAAAATATTTACAATAATAATAATAATAAAAATGATAGACAAAAATTTCAGAGACAAATGGCAACAACAAAGACATTGACAAAATTGTTGACATCGATCAACAACAACAACCACAACGACGACAACAATAATAATGATGATGATATAATATCAATGACAAAGAAAACAACAAAAATAAGAACAACATCGAGGTCTTCGACATTCAAAATAGACGAAAATAATAATAATTATTATTATTATCATTTTCAACATCATTTTGATTGTTGCTGTTGTTGTTGTTGTTGTCATGATTCTTTTTTGCTACCAAAAAGATGTTCATCATTGCCACCATCATCACCGCCATCATCAACAACAACAACAACAACATTATCATCAAAACGATCACCGTCATTATTATTATTATCAACATTATTACCGGTATCGGCTACAACAACAACAACAACTACGACGACGGCAATATTACCATCATCATTATCATCATCATCATCATCAACAGTTTATTCTTTACATCCAAATTCATTTAAAAAACTATCACTACCATCATCATCATCATCATCATTATCATCAAATAAATCGTTTAAAATACAAAAATTTTGTTGGATAATTTTTTTTCTATTTACATTATTATCATCCGATTTAATAACAATAATGATGAATATGATGAAAACATCGACAACATTGGAAACTATGTCAACAACAAATAATATCAATATATTTCCATTGTTAATTGTATCGGCAACAAAATTATCACCATATCAATTGTCACAACAACAACAGCAACAAAGAATATCACCATACCATCAACATGATCGTCTTTATCCATTTGAAAGAGCTCAATATACTGAACATTTACAATTAGATCGATCTCATTCGAATAATAATGAAAATAAACAAGCGAAAATTGATTCTAAAACATTGGAACAATTACGTTTGGATTCAGTTAAAAATAGATTATTAACAAAATTAAATCTTGAAATACCACCAAAAACAACCGATATAACTGAAGCAGATCGTGAAGAAATACGTGAACTTATTCGAAGAACCGGATTAGAAATGATTGGTACAACAGATCAACATCAACATAGAAAACGTCGTCATCGTAAAAGTTTAATTTCATCTGCTGATGAATTTCATTCAAACGATGATTTTGATGAATATGATGATGATGAAGATGATTCACATGAAGAATATAAAAAAGAAGCATCTGAAATGGTCATTTTTGCTGAACCGGGTAAGTGGAAAAAAAAATTTTCATCATTTTTTTAAAAAATTCATTAACAAAAAATATTCATCATCCATGTTAAATGATGAAGAGATTTTGAGAATGATAAACAAAATGAGCAAAAAAAAAAAGAGTTTCCCATTCTATTCGTTAACACAGCAGTATTTTTTTTTAATATTAACAATGAACTTTGTAACAAAGATAAATGAGAGGAATAATCAATGTTTTTGTTGTTGTTGTTGTTATTTATCAAGTCAATCAAGTTGAAGAAGAATATTTACCATAGTGAGATAGAGAATTGATATTAGAATAACCAAAAAATTTCTTCTTTTAACCATGATAATGGTGTGGCAATCCTTAATATTCGGATTGTTTTCCATTTTTTTTTTTTTTTTGTTTCGCAAATATTCGTTATTCATTTTGTTGTTGTGAGGGTGGTCGATGATGAATGATAGTTGTCATCATCATCATCATCATCATAATCATCGTTTTCATCAACAACAACAGCAACCCAAACAATGATGATGATAATCATCATCATCATCAACATCAACTTTGGGATAAAAACCACATAAATTCGCTTTTCTTTTGCCTGAATTTATAATGGAAAATTGAAAAGAAAAACTTTGTTGCTGATTTTTTTCCATTTGAGATTTTTTTTTTGTTTGGAAAAAAAATGTACATAGGATTCTATTATTATTTGGATGGAAGGAGGAAAAAATGGATGAATGAAAGAAAGAAATCATTTAATCATTCATTCATTAATTCATTTGGTTGTGTGTTGTTTACTCTTTCCAATTTACTCAAAAATTTTTTGTACATTGTAACCGTATTTTACACACACACAGGCAGGAAAAACAAAAAGTGTTCAAAGAGTTTTTCGTGTTTTAAATAGATAGATAGATAGCAAAAAAAAGGATTGGTTACATTCTAATTCATTTCTTGGATATTATATTTTTTCAATCAAAAATATTTATTAAAAAAAACAAAATTCTCTTCAATAATTTCTTCTGATTTTGATTCATTTTCTATTCGTACCATCACTAAACTACTAATTATTAGACAATATTGTGTTTGTAGTTTCTTTAATTATTATCATTTCTCTTTTTGATTATCAATCGATAATTTTTTATTCGAATCAATCACATACATCTCTAAGCTTGTGTGTGTCAGTTAACCCTTTGATGTTGTTTAATATGATGATTATCAATTTATCATTTGTCATTTGTAAAACAAAACAAAAAAATCTATCCTAATAATAGGTTTATAAAATTTTTATTTCAAAATTAATTAATTTATATCGATTGTTTTGTTGTTGTTGTTGTTGTTGTTATTGTGCCTACTCTTTTTTTTACTCTCTTGAAACACAATTATGATAATTAGCCATTTACTTTTTAAACAAAACTACTGGCAATGATTTTATTCTCATTTTAAAAATGTTGAACAAAAAATTTGAATTCATAAATCTTTTTTCATTTCTTTTCAGATCATTAGTAGTGTGTAATAGGTTAGATGAACTTTTTTAAAAAATTCATTCATTCATTCATATTTTTAGTTGTTGTTTTTTCCGTGTAAACCCTTGATGTGTATGTATGTGTGCACAAGTGGTTAACCATCCGCGAAGTTGTTGATGAAAATCAAAATCATCATAAAAATATATGACAAAATGTGTGAATGAAGAGAGTGTGAAAGCACAAAACAAAACCATTATGAATCCCAAATTACAAATGAAATGGCTACATTTGAAAAATAAATTCTGATTTCTCATCATCATGTCAAGCGAATGTCATAGGTTTTTTCTCTCTCTCTCTCTCTCTCTTCATCGTGTATCCAAAGATTTTCCTATGAATTTTTTCTCTTTTCTGTTGTTGTTGTTGTTGTTGTCAAACAAAATTGTATCCAAATTTGGTTGGTTTTTTTCTTGTATTTTGCTTTGGATCTAAAGATATCCACACACACACACGTTGACAACAAAAAAAAAGGAAAAGAAACAGCTGCTTTTTTAGCTACAAAAATTGGCTACAAGTAGCCTCGAATAACCCAAATCAAAATTTATTCAACAATACATGATGCATAGCAACAGATTGTCGTAACCATACGTTTAACTAATAAATCTTGACAGTTTTTTTCGAAATTTATTTATTTTTTTTGTTGGTGTTTGTACATTTCCATCAAAGGAGAAAAGCAAGTGAGGAAAAAAAACGAGGACAATGATCATGAAGATGATCATCAACAATGATAATCATCATTGATGAAAAGGATAAGCCAAAATATTTGTATTGAAACTTTTTTTTTGTATGTTGAATAATAAGATACACCTGTATGGTTTTTATTTGTATTGTCGAATTGAATGTAGGTGTAAAATTTAAATTTCATCTTAATTTTGGTGTTGTGTAAAAAAAGAAAATTTCGCTACATTTTTGCAAACAAAACAAACAAACACATTAATGTGTGAAAACGAAAAAATGTAGCCAAATAAAATGTATCGAATTTTTTTTTAAATTTCAAAGAAACAGAATTTTTTTTGTTTGTTTTTGAAAAAAACCACATTCAAATAAAGCACGACAGACATCATTATTCATTTTTTCATCAACCAAACCAACCACTAAACAAATACAATTCCTCATCATCATCATTATACGCATGTAAAATGATGTTGAATTCTTTTGAACAAGAAAAAATATTTAAAATTTAAATTTTTTTTGTTTCTGTTTCTGTTTGTCCGACGAATGACATTTTTAAACATTTTTTTTCACATGGCAACAACATCCAGAAAAGATGAACGAATGAAATGAATATATGAAAAACTTTTCCGAAAAAAAAACATGATTCTGTGTGTGTAAGTGAGGAAGGGGGAAGTGAGAGGGAAAACAAATTGAACCAAATATTTTCATTTGAAAATTCTACTGGCATATTCACGTATGACTGATGATGGGATCAAATTGTTTTACAATACACACACCCACGCAACGTTTTGAACAATTTATCCATTTTCGATGTCCATTTTTTTAAATTAATTAACAATCACAACATGATTGGCTGGAAATTATTCAAATTCAAGCATGTTTTCTTGTAAAAAAAGATGAAAATTGTATCATTTTTAAAGCTAATAAAAGATTGAACAAATGAATTATTATCAACAACAACAACAACAAGAAAACGATATAAAATGAAATATGATTCTCCAAAAAGAAAAATATCGATTATTTTGATGATGATTCTGTACCATTTGAAAAAAGTCTTTTTTTCAAAGTTTCCATTCTGCAAGTTAACTCTTTTTTCACTGTTTTTTTTTGTCCATAGAAAATATGATGTAATGATTTTCTAGGATGTTTCTCGTTGTGAATTTTTTGTTTTTTGTTTTTGTTTGTATCCTTTCACATTACTGGATAATTTGTCATTCGCGCCTCGTTTGTTTTGAATAACTAACTTTATTTTTTATATTTATTATCAAATGCTGGGTGAAAAAAACATGAAAGAAAAGAATTTTTTTTTTATCCAGACAGCCAACAAAAAAATCGGTCCCAGACAGAAAAAAGGGGTAGAAAGTGGTAAAAAAATAGATAAAATCAGAATCCGGATCAGATTGAATCATACGAAAATCGAATTGAATCGATCCAAAATATGAAATTGCCCAGATTGAAACTATGTCATTTTCAAAGAGAGAACGGAGAGAGAATAGACAAGAAATTAATAAATTATCATAGAAAACGGCGACTAATTTTAATGATATTTTTGTTTTGTTTTGTTGTTGGATGTGCACATGGTGGGTGATGGTGAGAGAAATCCAATTCATCAGCAAAAATTCTTTTTCTATTCACAATGTAGATTTTTTCATCATATTTATTTCAAATGTATTTTGTCTAGTTTTAGGTCATTTAGAATGGGAGAGATATCTGTAAGAAATTGAAAATTACATTTTATTGTTTTGTTGTTGTCATTGCAACTTTCCATGAAAAGAATCACAGTGATGAAATTTTTTTTCTTGGACAAATTCTGTGTTGCTTTTATTTTCGGTTTTACTCTTAACCCCTATCTATTTAACTTCATCTTTTTTTTAAAAAAAGAATAACAATTTTCTCTCACTCAATTGGTTTTTGTGTTTGTGTATCGGTTTCTCTCGATTCTTCTACAATTCTTTGACCTTTTTTTTAATATTTTACTAATGATTGTTAATGATGATGATGATGATGGTTGTCCTGGATTCATTTGGCGGTTTAGTTTTATTTTTGTGTCTTTGTGTTTATGTAAATCTTATCACTACCACCATAAACACAATGGGGTGATCATTACATGGATAATTTTTGTTGCTTCTCTCTCTCTCTCTCTCTCTGATTTACTAGACATAGAGAGAAAAATATGTAACATTTTTTTTCATTATCAAACCCCAAAAAATGTTTTTTTTCTGAAATATTTATAGATTGAATAATTTTGATTAGTCTTTGTTTGTTTTGTTTTTTATTATTTGGTGATGGTCTTGATGTGTGATTGGGTGGTTAGTTGGTTGAATGCGCTCAGAAGAATATTAATGATTTTTTTTCAGTCTGTGTGTCCTGTAATTATTTGCCTTTTTTTCATAAACGCGGTTAATCATTATTTAGATACAATGAATCTCTGTTGAGAACGAAATATGAAATATTTAAGCTAAAGAGAAATATTACCGAAAAAAATATTTTCCCGGGAATTTTTTGTTTTGCAAATGGTGGTGGATCAAGCGAAAGGCCAGAATCTCTTTTTTTCTGAGTTTCCGATTGATTCTGAATTTTATTTTTTATCATTGCAAAAAATCATTCATAGAATCAATCATTCGAAATCAAATCTAGATATTTCTACAATTTATTATCGATTCACTACATTGAAATTGACAATTTTATTTTTTTAAAAAAAAGTTATTGAAAATTTTTCTCATTTCATTTCAGTCAGCAGTGGTTCCAATATGGATTTAGTGATCTAAAGTCCGTCAGTCAGTCATAATATTATCCAAATGATATTCCAGACGATTGACTTTTGATCAAATCAATGAAAATTTTCTATTTATAATGATGATCGATGATGGCCAATTCTTATTTTTTCCGAATTCCATTACCAAAATTTTGTTATATTTTTTTGATTTTTCGTCTCTTTTTTATTGTTTCAAATGGAACAACAACAAAAACCAATTGCAAACCAACCGATTTTCGAATCCAAAAAAAAACTTCAAAGTTAATTTGTCTATTTTTTGCAATCTTTGATAACCTTTGACCCAATGTTTTTTTTCAATGTTTATCGTGTCATCATCATCAATGTTATTGTTTCGTGATTGACATTCCGAATGATCCGAAATCAATATGAAAAAAAATGGTGGTGGTAGCCTCTTTACTTTTGATGTTTTTCTTACTTAGAATGATTTCGCCTCTTTCGAAACAAAAAGAAAAAAGGAAAATCACTTTGGAAATCGTGTTCCTTGAATGATATTTTTGGTCTGGTTTTGAGAAAATCATTATTTTTGTCTCACTTTCTCTTGACTTTGATTTTAGTGAATAAAATGGTTATTCGACAATATTCAATGTTACCGGATTTAGAGATATCATTGATTTCGTTGTTGTTGTTGTTCGATGATCATCAATGATTTTGGTAATGATTTTGATCAATTTTTTTCTGGATGATGATGATGATGGTACCAAACCTTAAAAAATTGAAAATTTTCTCTTTTTGTTTCGTGCCAAAATTATTATCAATTTTTTTCCCATTGAAAATTTAATTTTAAAAAAACAACGAAACAAAAAGGTTCCGGCAAACCATTCTTGATTGAATAATGGAAAAAAACAGGTGTGTCTTTCATTTTCATCCAAAATTGAAAATAACCCCCTCTCAAATATAGCCTTTTTGGTTTTTCTTTCTGTAATGAATTGTAGCCCTTATATAATTTTTCATTTCAAAATTAAAAATTTGTAAAATTTTCTTGCACAAAAAAATGAATGAATTAATGATGATAATGACTTTTTTCGGTTCCTTTTTTGGTTAATTTTTAATTTTCTTTGATGAAAATTAAAAAAATGGGTTTTTTTCCTGAAAAGAAAATCAGTTCTGGTATATCATATTCGATCGATTATAAACACACAAAGCCAAGAAACTTGTTATAAAATTTTAATTTTGGTTTTTTCTCCACACAAATAGTGAAGAAAAGAAAAAATCATAACGAGTTTTGTCTAGTTTTTCAGTAAAATTTAATTGTTTGATTCATATTTTGTACATTGACATTAACCAGAAAAAGAAAGAAAAAAAGAAAAAAAGGAAATCAATTACGAAATGAACGTCATCGATGTCAATGTCAAATCATTCATTCATTTATTTAATCATTGATTTTTTTCCATTGATTATCATCAATATCTTTCTTTCGTTTTTTTCCATATAACAAATCAATCTTGATTTCTTTCATTTTTTTGGTTAACTTTCACTTTCACTATTAAATTGAACACACACTTAATCGATGCACTTGATTTATTTGTATTTTCTTCCAATGAATTTAATCATTTAGAAAAATTTATCAATTTTTTTTCCTATTTTAAATCAAGTTACAATGTATCCTTTGAACAACAACAGCAAAATTTAGCCTAGTTTCTTTTTTCTTAATTCAAATGATGAGAGAGAATTAGGAAATAAGGAAATAGAAATAGATTCGACAATATTTTTATTGTAAAATCTATCTCTTTTTACACACGCTTTTCATATTTGTATCAAAATTTTCATTTTTTTTCAACTTTGACGATTGATTGATATCAAACCACCAAATATCATCATCAACAACATTACAACAACGAAAAAAAACAGCAAGCGAAAAAAAAGAATCCCAGACACAAAAAAAAAAATCCAGAAAAAAAACCATATCCATTCTCCCTGATGATAGCCAGACAAACAAAATGATAACCAACCAACAATCTTATGACCCATTTTTTTTCCTGTGAAGAAAAAGAAAATATTGTCATTTTGACAGACACACACACACACACACACAACAATTGTGTTCCGCAGCATTAATGAAAACGGGAAGAAAAAAAATAGAGATATTCTGATTCTGATTCTCTTTCTCGAAATCAGAATCCCGGATGAATGAGTGAAAAAAATAGAGTAATTGAAGAATTGTATATTTTTTTTATATTCTATTTTGTTTTGACATTCTGGTGTCATCAATTGATGATTTCAGCTTCTTCTTTTTTTATTTTTTGATTGTTCAACAACAACATAAAAAAGAAAAGGAAAAGTAGAGGGCAGCGGCAATAGAATATTCTTTTTTCAATATCATATGGTTAAAAGATCTTATCGTTTTTTTTCCTACCCACTTTCCCTTTTTGTTTAGTTTAGATAATAATAAAAAAACATTTTATTGAAACATCAACAAATAAATACCGAACCCGAAAAAACCATTTGAAAAGAATAAATAAATTTGTCAAAAATGATTGGTCACATTCATTCCCCACGTATCAATCCAAAAATTATTAATTTTTCAATGTTTTTTCTTCCATTTTTTCGGAATTTCTTAACGTTTGAAAGAAACGAAATTGATTTAATCAAATTTGGCATCATATATAACTTGCCATCACCATTATCAACAAGATTGTCCATTTTATTTATTTCTCAAATATAGAATCGTTTTTCCTCTTTTTATGGTTTGTTTTGTTTTGTTTTTTGGTTGGCAATTCATTGATTTTTTGTTACAATGTATCTTATTTGATTTGTTAAAATATTCTGTCATTATTTAGAAGAATGATTTGTTCGTTTGGTTCCGTTTTTTTTCTCTCTCTTTCTCCTTCAAACTAACTAAAACTAAATGATCTGTATCTATTCAGCGAATAAATTATTTGCCTGGTTCATTGATTTTCATTCAAAAAGAAAGAGAAAGATTCAAATTAGAGAAAAAAAAACCTTGATAAAACAAAAAACTAGACAGGAAAAAATCTATTTGATATCGATCGTTGGTTTGTCTCGCGTACAAAAAAAAACGATTTGTACAAATTGTATCTCGTGTGTGGTAAGGATAATGAATTTTTTTATTTCTTAATAATTTTATCAACAAATTTTGTCTAGTTTTATTTGTTGTTGGTTTGTTGTTTTTTTCGTAAAAAAAACAACTTTCATATGAAAAATGTACATGAAGAGATTGTTAATTTATTCAAAACAAAAACAACAATCATTATCACTATAAATTTTCTTATTTCATTATCTGGAATTGTTACCTGTTTGTTTTCCTTTGAACAAAATCATTTTTTTCGATTTTCTGCACCCGAAACAATAAAAAAAATCGATCAATAAAAAAAGAACCCGAAAAAATTGATTTTTGTTTGTTTGTTTGTTTGAAATTAAAATGAATGAAAAGAATTAAAGTGAGAGAGAGAGAGAGATAGAAATGAAAAGATAAAACACTGAATGGATAAAATTATTAATGATAATTGAAAAAAAAGTGAAGGTTGTTTGCGATGATTAAATGAAATGAAATGAAAAATCGAATCATTTTAATGATAGTAGTGGTGGTGGAAAACAAAAAACAAAAATCGATTTAGATTAACAGAGTTACGACTAAGAAGACGACTATCATGTGACAATTCGTCGTTCGAAAATAAATTTGTAACATTTTGAAAAAAAACTATCACTTTTTTTTTGGCTATCGATTGATTGATTATTGATTCAATATACCGGATAATAAACATGATTTATCCGGTATATATTTATTTTTTTCAACTGTCAATAAGGGTTATTATCAAGAAAACAAAATTGATTAAATTGAATGGAAATATCCAATTTTTTTTCCTGTTGCGAATTGTTTTTCATGAACAAAAAAAAACATCCAAATCACGTGATCTGTATGTGTGATCCACACACACACACACACGTAGGAGGATTGCTTTTGTTTTTGTTTTCGACGGAAACAAAAACAAATAGAGAGAGGAATAAAGAGAAAAAAATTCCAGAGAATATTCTTTAATCAATGCTTGAACAACAAAAATAAAAGGATTTCGATATTTGATCAAACAACAACAACAACAACAAAAATTCTTAGAATTTTAATATCCGATTTTTGTTTGTTGAAAATCCAAAATTCAAATCACACGCAATAACAACAACAACAACAACATAATCATCATTATCTCTAAATAGAAATTTGCATTTTCTTTAATTTCAAATTTCTTTTTTTTTCATCAAATTTCAACCAAAATAATTTATTATTATTGGTGTTATATTTGACATTTTCTTCTCATTTTTTGAAATGGAAAAGACACAAATGGATGTATGTTTTTTTTTCCTGTTTCGTTTCTTGATAAACATGTGATTTTCTAATGAATTTTTCTCTTTTTTCGTTTTGAATTATAGAGAAGAAAAAAAATGTTAATCCCAAAATTAGAGGATCTAACACCCTCACACACACCACCACCACCCCGTTAATTTACATTTTTCTTTCACACATTACCCTTCCACAAATATCAAATTCAAAAACATTGATTTGATTTACGCCCAAAAAAATCATTTTTTTTAATTAAATAAAAATTTTAAAATAACACTGTTTAGACCCCTAAGGGGTGTTATTGAAATTGAAATATTTTTATGGCCAAACAAAAAACATAAAAAAGGGTGATGATAATCTAAAAGAAAATAATGTTTGAACCAAACCCAAAAATGAAACAATTGCTACATCACATTCATCAATCCTAGCCAGACGAGATAATCTTCGGGTATGGAGGGGTGGTGGAGGTCAACCAAATTAAGCAAAATATACACACAAACAAAGAGACAAGAGAATGTCAAAAAGTTTGACAGATGTATACACTGTGTGTGTGTGTGATTTATGAAAAAATCATTTTTTTTTTATTTCCAAACTAAGGTTCCAACTACTTGTGGTGGTAGTTGATAGTATATCAATACTTTCAACAACAAAAAAAAACATTATGACCACAAAAAAAACATTGTGCCAAAAAGAAACGAAAAAAATTGGATGCAAACAAACAAAAAAACATACACCAAAATAAACTGAATAATACAGAATATAGAATGAGAAAAGAAATCTTCAAAGCGAAATATAAATCATTATTTCATTATTTCAACTCGTCACACACACACATAGCTTATGGTTGAAAAGAGATGACTTGTATTTTTCATTCATTTCCCTTTCTTATTTCCAACCAACATACACACACATCTTACC
Source organism: Dermatophagoides pteronyssinus (assembly GCF_027571235.1). Taxonomy (NCBI): domain Eukaryota; kingdom Metazoa; phylum Arthropoda; class Arachnida; order Sarcoptiformes; family Pyroglyphidae; genus Dermatophagoides; species Dermatophagoides pteronyssinus. The sequence continues at coordinate 40,650 of NW_027461588.1, forward strand.
AAACAAAAAAAATCAAATGTTTACTACCGCCAACCATCATACACCCATACCAGAAATCTTATTTTGTTTTTTCAACTAAAAAAAAACAACAACATCCAACAACAACCATTCATCCATTAGAAGAATGATTTCATTTGATGATTGCATACAATTTCATTTCTTCATTTTTATTCTCATTGTTGTCTATTGGTTTCTTATTTTCCAGAATTTTGAATCACTGGTGGTTCTGGTTGTCTACTACTGCTATTTTTTTCTGGTTAGATAGAGAAAGAGACATTTTTTTCCAAGGACTTTTGAAATTTATATAGATAAATTGTTTGGATGTTTTTTTTTGTTTGTCCCAGAATCACAAACACAGACACTAGTCATCACTATTGGTTGATTCCAGTTGTTTTTTTTCTGTGACTAGTCACAAAAAAAACTTTGAAAACAACCCAAAAACATTCAAAACGATGAGACAGAAAAAAACAGTAAACAAAACTTGAATAAAGAAAAAAAAGGATATAGAGAAAAATGTTGAGTGAAATAGCAAAGTCATTTCATTTTGCAATAACACTTATCAAAGAATATTGGGATGAAATTGAAAATAAATTGAAGAATTCCATGAATAATGAATGGTCATGGCCTTGTTTGTTGGTAGAGAGTAGTGAATTTTCCTTTATTTTTGGTTCAATTTTTGGTTCTTTCTCACTCTCTAATTTTTGAAAAAACAAAACAGAAACATTTACTAATTCTCATTTTCCATATTTTTTGTTTGTTTGTTTTTGATTTTAAATTTAGGAAATAATCTTGATGGACATATACTTCTTACATTAAAAGCACCGGATAATTTAAATAAAATAAATGTAACAAAATCAATTTTTTGGTTACGTTTAATAATGAATCGTCGTTTATTGAATCGTATGGATCCACAAAGTCGTACAAAAATTTTGGAAAAATCAGCTAAAGTTAATTTATATCGTTTGGCAGATAATACATTAATGACGAATACTCGTATACCTCGTATTCATTCTAGATCATTTTTTCAAAAACATTCATCATTTTTGAATGATAATAATAATCAAAATCATCATAATAATAATGATGAAGAAATTAAATTGAAAAAATTATCATTTCAATTATTGGCTACACATCAACTAAAATCATTAAAACATGGTTGGATAAAATTTGATCTAACAAAATCAATAAATAATTGGTTTAAATCGGTTAAAACAACAACAAAATGCTGGTGATTTAGGAAAAAAATTAACATTATTAGTTGATTGTCCCGATTGTAATAATATAATAGGCGTTGATCTTGGTAATGGACTACAACAACAACATTCATCAGGTAGTAACCGTTCAAAATCAATAATATCAACATTTACTAATCATCATTTTCATAATCATAATCATAATCATTTTCATAATAATCGAAAATCAAATGATAATAATATTTCTACAATAAAAAAATCAGGAAAAAATGGTCGTAAACATCGTCATTTTCGACCATATTTATTATTAAAAACTGAAATGCTTGTAAAATCAAGACAACGTCGTCATTCATATAATTGTGAAGATGTTAAAAAAGGAACATGTTGTAAACAAAAATTATATGTTGATTTTAAAGATATTGGTTGGTCATGGATAATATATCCAGAAGGTTTTATTGCAAATTATTGTATGGGTGATTGTCAATATTCACATACAAACGATTTATATGCATTTCCACATTCACATGTTTTAGATAATTATCGTGTTGTACATAAAAATGAAACAATATCAACTTGTTGTTCACCAAGTAAATTATCACCACTTTCAGTTGTTTATTATGATAATAATAAAAATCCAATTAAAAGAGATATTGAAAATATGATTGTCGATGAATGTGGATGTACATTTTAAAAAGTCAATCCTATTATATAACCAACCAACCTATTACACACTACCATTTATATGTCATCATAATAAAATTATTATGTGGATTATTATTTTTATTATTAAAATGCATACCAAACAACAACAAAAAAAAATTACAAAATTATATAAATACAATTGTAAATATTTTTACATTCATTCATTTCATTTCAGTCATCATCGTATTCAGCCCCCATTAACCCCCTACACAATACACACTTACAGACACAAATTAGCCGATATTGATAATTTTCATTTTTTTTCTCAGAATGTATTTTTGTTTTTCTCTCTTTGAAAAATATTCTTCAAAATATTTTTTTTCTTCTGCAAAAAACAACAATATTCCGGTTAGTCAACAAAGTTTCTGAAACACTAAACACTAATCTGGAATCAAAAAAAATTAAAATTAAAAGAAATTCTTATTCATAGCTAAAATAATAATAATTATTATGTCCAAAGGACCAAAAACCATTAGGAGATTAAGAAAGCAAACAAATTATTTTCATTTTTTTTTCATTTTTCATTTTTCATTCTTTATTCTTCTTCTTCTTCATGACATTCATATTTTGATTTTCTCTCATTGTTTTTTCACATTTTTGTTGTTGTTGTTTTGTTGATATCATCAATGCATTCCTTTCATTGAATACATCAATCATTAACCAAAAAAAAAAAAAAACATTTATCCGAAAAAAAAACGTAATGATAAATTGATTAATAGGGGCCACTAATCAATCAAAATTATCATTTTATTTTTCTGACCAAAAAACAAAAAACAAAGAGAGAAACAAATCGATACAATCGATATTTTTTCATCATCATTCTTCTTTTATATATTTAAACAAACTAAATAAATAAATTATATTTAGGAATTTTACCTTTGCTCCTTTCACACATTTACCATTGCTTCAACATTATTATTATTATTTTCATTTTTATCTTTTCAATCAACAAACATTCAAAAATTTAACTAATGACAATCTAATTTGATAATCATTTTTTTCCCGAATTACCCGATTCATCACAATCAACAATCGATCGATCGATTAGTGAAAATAATTAATATATAGTATTCGCCCATCACATTTTTTTTCGTGGCTTTTTTGGATTTTATCATCATCATTATCATTATCACATCAAGAAATTTGTTCTTGTCCACTTTCTCTTTATTTTTTTTTTTTTTGTTGAATTTCATTAGTTTCATTTTGTATTTTATTAGTAAACTGATTGATTGATTATGTAACAATTGAATAAATAAAAAACCAAAAACAAAAAAAACAAAAAAAAACTTTGATCATAACCAAAATAAACAAACAAAATGATAATGTGTGTTTTCGGTCATTTACTTTGTGATGATTATAAATTGATAAACAATTATAATAATAATGCATATTATAAATGAAATTTATTTTGAAAAATAATAAAAAAACTTTCTTTGAAATTTATCCAAAAAAACAATGTCTTTTTCTTGATTGTGAATCCTTTACCTGAACAATTCTAATTCAAAACAAAAGAAGTTCATTGATTTCAGATCCAGAATCCGAAAAAAAGGTCATCGAATTGATTTTTGTAGAACGACTTTCGACATTGTTTAAAAAGAAAATTCCAGGAAAAAAATAAACAAAAAAAAAGAGTTACAATCAAACAATCATTTTTTGAAATGAAAATTGAAAAAAAACGAAAAAGAAAAAGAAAATTTTAATGATTTTTTTTTTTGTTTCAGATTCGATTCATTGAATGATGATGGTGATGACCTTGTGATATTATTCATCATAATTTAACCATGATGAACAAAAATCAAAAATCAAACCAAACAATCATTATGAATGATGATCATCATCAACAAAATGGAAATAAATAAACAATTTTCACATTTTTTTCAAATGCAAAAATGATGATCATCATCATCATTCTAAATAGGAATTGGTTGCCATCAAAACCAAAAAAAAAAAAAAAATTCATATCACATTGATCAAAGGTGATTTTTTTTTCGTTAATGATCACCATCATCATCAGTAGTAGATTTGTTTTGTCTATTCTGACCATCATCATTATCATTATCAACAGATTCAAATGATTTTTGATTCTCAATGTAACAAACAAACAAACAAACAAAAAATGATAGATGACAACATCTTTATATGATGATGATGATGATTCCAAAGATCATCATCGTTTGTAGAATTTTTGTTGTTGTTGTTGTTGTTGTTGTTGTAATAAATCCATTTTGTTATCGTTTCAAAAAAATGGATAACAACAACAACAACAACCAAAAAAACAACATTGATGATAGAAAATGGATTGAAACATTGCGAAACATCAAAAACATTTTAGTCTCTTTTTTTTTGGAATTTCAAAATATCAATCGTTCATTCAAGGATCATATCCATCCATCCATCTATCGATGATCATCATCATGGCCACACACACACATCAAAAGTGTTGATTGAAAAAAATCTTTTCCGAAAACAAAACAAAAAACTTTCCAAGAAAAATGATAATAAATGGATAAACCATCCAAAAAAAAAACCAAAACCAAAACCAAAAGCTAAAATGAAATATGGCAATAAGTGATAAACAACAAACCGAATAAAATGATAGACCCTAAAATGCTGAAAAAAAAACAAAATTCAAACAAATAAATAAACAAACAAACAACCAAAACAAGAATCTTACAAAACAAAACAAAACAAAAAGCGGAACAATAATAAAAAAAACGATTCAATGATTCCAAAAAAAAAAAGATTTATGTTTTTGTTTTCTCCTTTCTTTCATCATCATCATTTTCAACAACAATCCCCCTTTTTTTCTTTTTGTACATTATGACTTGACAATTATCATCTTTTTTTATTCTGGTTTTATTCCATTTGGTCATATTGAATCATCATCATCAGTTAGTTAGTTAGTTAGTTATATAAATATAATGTGAGGTAATATTGTTGTTGTTGTTGGCTGGTTGGTCGATCCGGTGCAAAGTTGTTGTTGTTGTTGTTTTTTATTTCATTTTTTTTATTTTTTATAGCCACGAATAAATAAAATTCAATTAAACTAATGAAAAACAAAACAAAACACAACAGAATATCATTGACATCATTGAAAACAGGGAAGCAGGAAAAAGAAGAATTTTGACCCAAAAAAAGTTTTCCATTTGTTTCGGGGAGAAAAAAAATTTCCAAGAAAATTTCTTTCGTAATTGTTTACAAAAATTTTTTTTTTGTTTTTTGAAAAATATGAATCTAATGAACATATCAAATGTAACATGTTTGAGTTTTAACCGAAATCTTTTATATGTAAAATATGAATGATGCAAAAGGCTAAAGCGAACAACAAAATAAAAATAAAAATCCTTTAGTTTAGTCATAAATTATTTTGGTTGTTTTTCTTCGTTTCTTCTGATTATTATTTTACTGAGAAAAGAAAATTTAGTCCTTTATGGATCCATCGCTATCTCTTTGTATATCCAAGTTTATTGAATTCTTTATGGAACATTATCCGATCCCGAAACCAAAAAACAGCAAAAGTATCGAACATTCATGATTCCAATCGATGTATCGTTGTCGAAAAATTGAAAAAGAATGAAATTTGTTGTTTTTTGCCTTGTCCATTTTTACGATTCCAAATAATTCTTAGGGTCCATTGACCGATGATGATGATGGCCATCAATGGTTGAACACTGAAAAAAAGACCTTGCAATTCTTATTCCATGGTGGCCATTCAAAGAGAGAAAGAGAGAGATTGAAAACAAAAAAAAACATTAACCCGTCAACGGATTAATAATAAATCAAATGAATTTTTGTTTTTTGTTTTTTGCATTCGATCCAAAATGAAAAATAAAAAACACAAAACAAAGAGTGTGTATGTAAGATTGAAATGAATTAATTTGTGTGTTTGTGTGTGTGTAATAGATGACGTAAAATTCTTGTATCGTTTATCTTTTCTTTTAAAAAGAAAAGATAAAGCTAATTGAAAAAAAAACAAAATTGAATAGGAAATTCAAATATTCGTTTCAATTTGATTTTTTTGGGAAAAAATTTTTTGGATAAAAAAACATAATTAATTAAAATGATTATTGAAATTCAAATTCGCGAATGTTTTTTAAACAAAAAAAATTAATTAATTAATTAAAATAAAAGAAAATTATCAAAATTGATAAAATGGACACATACACAAAAAAACACGAATGACATTTGTTTTTCGTAAAGTTTATTCTCATTCGTCATTCGATTTCCGGAAATTTTATTCAAATGAAAATGAAAACAACAACAACAACAACAAAAACAAGTGAGAGTCGAAGATAAAAGAATTGAAATGATAATGAATTCTATGAAAAAATATTTGTTTTTGTTGTTGTTATTGTTGCCGATGATCGATATTTGCATAATGATAATTATTGTATAACAATATTTGCTGAGAAAAATTTGAATTTTTTGTTTGGAAAATGTCAAATTTACTTAGGCATTGATGGGCGGATTTGCTCAATTTTTTAGATGAATTTTTTTGATAAAATCAATGTGTGTTCATAATGAACAAATATAAACAAAACTTTTTTTCGAATTATCGTTATTCGGTTATTATCTCGTCTATAGATACTTCAAAACATACAAAGAACATCTTTATACCGGAAAAAAAAGATTTTCATCTTATGATATACATAGGTCAAAATAGTGTAATCATTTTTGAATTTTAAAATTTGAAAAAAAATGTTTATTTTTCTCAAAATCATCATCATTTTTATTCAAAATTTGCACAGGTTTTTTATCAAATTTTCGGATAATAAATAAATAAATCAGTGAATGTGTATATGGTGGAAAAGGAGAGAAAATAAAATATTATTGAATGTAATAAATTATTATTTTTTAAATATAAATATATTGAATTAAAAATCTGTTTTCATCTTTTAAAACAAAATGCCAAAAGGAAAAAAAGAGAGAGATATTGATTCAATAAAATCTATGATATTGATATCTGTGCATAACCAGTCAATGTTTTTTCATCCAATGGTTCACTATCGTCACAAGAATTCTGGTTTAAAAAAAAATAAATAAAGATTTGAAATGTTTGATTAGAATGTGGAAAAAAATCAATCAATCAATCAAATAACAAACCAATGGAAAAACAATATTCTTCATTTTAGCACGATCTTGTATTAATTTTTGTAGATTCTGTGAAACTGGTTCAAAATCTTTTCCATCAACAAGACCGGCCGATACTAATTCCTGGGCAATACCATTTGCGGTATCTTTTTTTTCCGAGAAAAGACAAAAATAGATTTTGAAAATTAAATTTTTTAATATTTTTATTCAAAAACAAACCTTTATCAACGGTAAAATCAAAACGAATATCATTCAATTCACGTTTAGAATTACGAATACGCAATACAAGATTAATAGGAATATCATCACCCATTGGTTGTTGTTGTTGAGATAATAGTTGAGAATTGTTTTCTGTTGTTGTCTCAACGACCATTGCAGTTGAAGATTGTTGTTGTTGATTTTGAGTCAATTTAACATTGGATTGTTCCAAAACGGATTCTGTTTTTGGATTTGAATCTCCTTGAACTTGTATCAATGATTCATTTGGGATTACTATTTTTGTTTTTCATTTTAATTAAAATTCGTAGACCAACAAGAAAAAAAGTTTCAAATGTTTTTGGTTTCAGGGCAAATTGGTTAAAAGATGATGATGATGATTTTTTTTCGTAAGAAAAGCCAAAACAAAATTATTCCCAGATGAAAATCAGATATAAAAATAAAGAAAAAAACGATGAATTAGCTTAATTGATCCAATTTTTTAAATTAAAAAATAAAAATAAAACTTTTTTCCAAAACAGAAAAAAATTTCATTTAGAATTTAATAAATATACCTTTAGGCATTAATGTCGAATCATTAGTAATGGTCGTTGTTGCATTATGATTATTAACGGGTATTTGCTCGTTTGATTGTTGTTGTTGTTGTTGCGATAAATTTTGAGCTGTTGTTTGCGGCTGCTGCTGTTGGGAAGATGATGATAATGGTGATGAAGATGATATTGGTTGTTGTTGCTGTGGTTGCCGATTTGGTGATGATTCACTACTATTATCTTTATTATTATTTTGATTATCATCATCATCTTCTTCATCCGATGATGACCAAACCCAATCACCAGCTTCAGTACGATGAAGACGACCACTTGCACCTTGTGCACGGCGACTAGTACGAGCTTTTTTCGAACGTTCTTCAATAGTTGGTGCAATAGTTAACAAAGTATTTTGTAAATATTTTCGATCCTGTTATTCATTCATAAAAAATTTCAATTAATTTTGACTGTAATTAAAAAAAAATCGGATTGGGAAACAAACTTTTGATTTGCGAAAAAATTGATGTTTCAATAATTCGGTTGCCGTAGGTCGTTTGTTTGGATCTTTTTGCAAACATTCGGAAATAAATTTACGAACAGATTTACCATAATTTTTATATTGATCTTTTTCATCCGATACTGATTCCAATGTAGGTGGATCATTCTGTAATGTTAACATCAATACTTTCATCGGTGGATATTTATGATATGGAGCTGTTCCAGTGACCAATTCGATAGCCGTTATACCAAGGCTCCATATATCTGCTTTAAAATCATAACCAGTCACCTGTTCCATTACTTCGGGTGCCATCCAACAAGGTGTACCGACAAATGTATGACGGGATTTTTGTCTTGATAAATCACCACCGGTAGCTAACCATGAACTGACACCGAAATCTGATTGTTAAACATGAAAAATCAACAATATTAATTTCAAGTAAATTTACAATGGGAAAAACAAATAAAAACATTACCAGCGATTTGTACGGAACCATCATCACCAAGTAAAATGTTACCAGCTTTAATATCACGATGAATCTGTCCATTTGCATGAAAATATTCCAATCCTTTTAGTACTTCACGTAGAACAGTTGCAATAGTCGCTTCATCAAATACACCATGTCGACAATCTTCATGTTTAACTTTATGTTTAATAATATCCAATAATGAACCACCACCTAATAATTTAATGACTAACCAAAGTTCTTCTTTAACAACAAACGATGTATGATAGGTAACAACATTATCATGATTACAAGCTGACATTGCCTGTATCTCTTTCAATAATTCATCCATCGATGTATTCCATTTTTCAAGATTAATTTTTTTAATAGCACATCTTTCTTTTCTTGGTTTACAATATGCTGCATGTACTACAGCCGTTGCACCAATACCAATAATTTCACCAACTTCATAATCATCAACATTATTTGGCCAATTATAAGCATTCGATGATGCTGGTGATGATGATGTAGAATCATTTAAATTTTGTTCACTTGACATTGCTAATTGTAATGCTAAATCTTGTAATTGTTTACGACGTGAACTTTTCGGTGAACGTGTTAATGTATCTTTTAGATGTCGTATACGATACGATTGATGTGAATGTGGAATAACTGATGCAGCAGCAGCTTTCAATACGGCCGGTTTTGATAAACCAGATGCTAATGATGAAGATGATGATGATGATGTTGATGAACGCGATGATATAATATCACCAGCACCACTATTACCACCGGATGATGGATTCAAAATGGCATTAGCACTTGAAGATTTTTCTGTTTCATTAGGCATTGTTTTTCAGATGGTTTCGGGTAAGAAATTAGACAAGAACAAATATTAATTAATATTAAAAGATTATCGATTAAAACATTAAGAAACAATTTAATGGCAAATAAATTAACGATAATCGTTCAGTGTGTGTGTGTGTGTGTGTGTGTCCTACACAAAGAGAAAATTATTTATGAAAAACAAACTATTTCAACGAAAAATTTGAAACAAAAAATAAAATATCAAAGGGAAAATTAAAACAAAAAAAAATCAATGAATCATGATCATTATCATTATGATTGAATGAAAAAATATTATTATTATTAATATTTATCATCAAACGAATAGAGAGAAGAGAAAAATGAATTGAACCAAAACTCAGGTAATAATGTTAATGATAATGATGACAATCAAAAAAATGAGATTGAAAAGATAATGATTAAACAGAATTTAAGTTCAAAAAAGGGAATGAAAAAAAAACGAATAATAATGAATTGCCCCAGTATCCGATACCAAATCTGTCAATGTTATGTATTATGTTGCATATATAAAAATGTAACGGTAAGATTTTTTCTTCAATGAAAAATGGTACATTTTATTAATCCTCATTTATAATGATGATGATGATGTTTCATTTTACCTAATGCTATATGTTCATTAGCAACAACAACAACAATTTTTGTTTCTAATCTTGAAAATTTCCAATTAAATACAATCAAAACAAAACAAAAAAATGAATTTGTTTGAACGTAAAAAAAATGTACGTATGTGATATATGATATTGAATATTCTTTGCCAAAATTCTCTTGTTTTCAATTCAATTTCGAAGAATTTTTGTTGTTGTTGTTGTTGTTGTTGTGCATGTATAACCTATATATCTTTCATGTTTGTTTTGATTTTTTTTTGGCACTCAATTATTCTGTTATTTATTAATTGATTTATATGAATTTTGACTGAATATCTGATAAAAAATGATAATAATGAGCAAACAAAAAAAAATTAATGACGTGTGTTTAACAATTTTACAATTCATTAATTTTTTTTTTTATAAACACACATTTTCAATTACAAGTTGTTGGTGGTTTAGTTTGTTTCTATCATATTTGTTTTGTAATGTCAAAACAATGCTCGATAATGATTTATAACATACCTGGTGATTAGAATGTGGTGTAGATTTTGATTTTCATAACAACGAAATTGATTGATTCGAAAATGGCCATGAACATTAGCGATCGATAAACATGTGTTTTTTGTTTTTGGTGAGGGAAAAAAAGAAATTTTAATTAATTTTTGATTGAAAATCAAATCAATTTTTTTTGTAAGAACCTTTAAAACATTAAAAATTCGAATAATTCGATTACACTTTTCGAATCGATTTTGTTTTATTCGCTTGACTAAAATCAATTCAAACGACGACGATGAAGTCGACGAAGACAACAATGTTTATTTTTTAATAAATAAATAGAAAAATGATTCGTCGTTGATGATAATGTGATGATGATGATCAACAGGATGGCAAAGAAAAAAAACTATCTATATAAATAAATTCATTATAGGAAAATTTCTATTTCTATTTCTTGTTGTCATTCACATTTGCATAGCTATATTTGTTTTCCTGGGTTTGTTTTGGTTGCCTATTGCTAAATAATACGAAAACACTGAGCTGAGAATGGGAAGAAATTTGTTATTTCTGTCAAAAATAAAAATTCGTGTCACAATTTACACAACACATCAAATCATCAAAGAAAAATAATCAAAGGAAAAAAAACCAGGCAAAACAAATAAACACTCACAACACATGTAACAAATTGATGGGGGGAAAGAAAGAAAGAACGAAACGGAACAAAAAAAAAAGAAAAAAAAGAAACGGGCTGTGTTTATGCAAGAAAAAAAAACGCGAGCCGGTTAGTTTAACTGGTTTTTTTCATTCTTGGTTTGGTTAGTTTGTTTGGTTGCTGTCGTCGTCGTCTTTGTCGATTGGGCTAACCATCTGCAATATATGCAATATAATTGCATCAAATAAAATTGATTCGAAATGCGCATGCGTTTTATCAAAATTTTACCGTTTTAAAATATTCTTTCATTGAATTTATGAGAATTTTTTTCCGATTTGAACATTTTATCAAAAAAAATCAATTTTGATTTTCTTTTAAAACAAACACTTACCTAACATACGATGTTTACGTCGTTGTTTGACCATATTTTTAATATCTTCATCAAGAACATCTTTGGTTGCTGATATTCGTCGATAACGTCCGGTTAATTGTTCAGCAACTTCTTCCGATACTCTTATCATACGTTCATAATCATTATCAGCTGCACGTATTTGTGGATTATTATTATTATTATTATTACCATTTGTTTTAGCCATTTTAGTAAATTGATTCGAACTAAAAACACCGGATAAATTATCAACATCATTAGTAATGAATAGATTTTCATTTTCATCAAAAGAATAATTAATTATATAGGCTTGTTGACGGCCCGAATTTAGTGGCCAAATTTTTCGAATCATAATTTTGGGTGATTAGTTTGAAATGAATGAATGAACGGAGGAAAAACATCGAAAAAAAATTTTGATCAAAGAAAAGATGTTTGGAAAAAAAATTGATCTAAACATCACCAACAACATGGTAACATGTTGACGAATCGTCAAATGATAATGATGATATTGGATATGATTTCTCAAATTCATCATTTTTGTTTTTCCAATCCCTATCAATCAATATCATAGAAGAAATTTTCAAAACACTGCTCATGCTCTGATCATTTACCGATCAACCAATACCATGGTTGAAATAAAATCAATTTAACATCATCAACGATTGATTGATGGATGGATGGAAAATTAATTGTAATTCGAAACACTATAATTGAGCAGATGGTTTCATTCGAATTGTACATCGAACAACATAATTGAATGTTTCTTTATTATTATCATCATCACCATCATCATTATTGTCGTCGTTGTTTGTCATTACGGATGATCATAACTTTGATGATAATCATAATAATGATGATGATGTTAGCTTCTTAAATCAACCAACAAACAAAGAGAAAGCAAAAAAAATGAAAAAATGAAATGGATAAATTCATTACCAAACACGCACACAATATTGACCAATTCATAGAACGAAATTATTATCATCATAATGATCGTTGATCAGAAACAAAAACAAAAATCAATTCAATTCCAGAATCGTGAACAACAACAAAAAAAAATCATCAACAAAATCACACCCGAATATTACCATCGTGATTCGATTTAAAAATCAACAACAACAGAAAAAATGAAAACAACACTTACATTAATTTAATTTATTTTTGAAGAAGATTTTACGAAAGAATTTCAAAATAAGAAATCATTCAAACAAAACAAAAACATCAAATTTTAGTTGTGTGTATTTAATAGTCTGCTATGGACATATATTAAAAAAATACAAAATCTAATCATTCTTTTAACCTAATCGATTAAAAAAAAAGATTGAATTCATTTCATTTGGTAAATCAGCCCCCAAAAAACATCAAATTCAATATGTACACTTGATGATCAATACAAAATTATTGCCATTAATGATTGTCTTAATTTCTTTGAGTTAAATGATAAGTTTCTCTCTCTCTTTATTTGTGTGTATGCGTGTGTAAACAACACCGGAAATTTTTTTATTATTATTACCACCTCAAATCACTATATGTCATATAATCAGTCAGTCAGTCAGTCAGTATTATCAATGAATGTTCTTAAGATGATAATCAAATTTTTAAAAAAATGATAATTTTCTATTTCATCTTTTTTATTTTTATTTGATGATAATCATCATCATCATTATTGATGATGACAAATTTTTTTTTATCAATTCTTATTTTGTTGTTGTTGTTGTTGAGTGTCAAGTGGTCAATCTGTTGTCTTTAGCTTTTTTTCACATCAAAAACATTACATTAGATCTGAGGAATGTTGTTGTTGTTGTCAAAAACAAAAAAAAATGATTATTGTCATTAACAACTTGGTCATGTTATTATCTTTTATTACTTTTTAACAATGATGATGATGATGTTTTTGGTATATTTTGTTGTAATAATTTTGTTGGAAATTCCGGTAATCTCATATACATTCGTATTGCTTCAATACGATCATTTGGTACGATAATAGATGATGCCTGTTTTAGAAAAGCAAAATGTTTTTGATAAAATTGTTGACATTGTTCAGGTGATTTTGTTTGCAATATTTTTGCAAATATAAATGCATCAAATTTAGGTCGAATATAATCCATAATGGCTAAAAAAATTATTACTTCATAAATATTCCATTTAGGATTACTTTTACACTGTGTGTGTGTGGAGAAAAACTAATTAATCCAATATCAATAATATTAAACAAAACAAAAAAAATACCTTTTTAAGAAAATGTAAAAATTTTAAATAATCCATACTATTTTCACGTAATTTACATGTTTCAAATAGATTCTGTTGTTGTAATTGTTGTGTTTGTCGTCGTAATTCATTAATCTGTTCACGACGTTCTTGAAAACATTCTAATCTTGTTACATCGAATCGAGGATTTGATTCCTGTTGATAACATTTATCAATAATTGTTGCCAAATCTAAACAACCATTATCATGATCTTGATTACATTCAATTTGTTCATTGATTAAATCAAATATAGTTGTATCTTCTATTAGTGAAACAAAAATAAAATGTAAAAAAATATGAAAATTTTCCAAAAAAAACATTTTACCTTCACGATTAATCATTAATACTTCGGAAACACTTGGTGGACGATTTTGTTTTGTATAATACATATAGAATAATTTATTTACAATATCATCATCATTGATCATAACTTTGATCATATCTAATTTATGTTCAGTAAAAATAAAACGTTCAATATGTGCACGTTCAGCATAATCCATTGGTTGTGGTGCAAATGATAATTGGCTTAATATTTGTATACATTCTTTTAGATGAAAATCTAATGCAGTTAAAAATCCTAATGATTGTTCTTCATTCATATTGGCCACTTCTTTAGCTAGATCAATAAATTCTCGAACTATAACAAAAAGAGATAAATAAATAAATCAAATTTTTCAAAAGTTTCATAATCAAGATTCTTACGTTCATCATCACCAATATTCGATTGTGGTTTCCATAATAATATCGATTTACGATCGACATTATTTTTATTATCATCGATAATGGATGAATCAATTTCTGCTTGATAATCATTGCCGACACGAATTTTATCTACCGAAAGAAAAAAAATAAATAAAGTTTTTCATTTATAAATTTGGATCAATTGAACAATCTGCAAACTGTTACATATTTTTAATGATTATTATTAATTATTAATTTGATTGTTGAAAGTTTTGAATGATTTTTTTAACTCCGCACAACATTACTTAACACTGCCAACTTACTACACACACATGTCTTTTGACTTTTTTGGATTGCTCAATATTCATCATATTTTTGCATTGAATACATTTCATATCTTTATGAATCATACTTTTATTTTTTAAAAATTCAATCGCTTTATCGTTGTCATTTAATAATGGAAGTATTACTGTTTGAAAAATATTACGCGATATAATTATGAAAATTAAAAGTCAATTGATCTAAAAAATTTTAATCCAAAATGCTAATACTTACTTTGGCTAAACACACCTAAATTTATATTAGCATTTGTTAATGTTGTTGGATGGACAATCGGATGATTCATAATAGAATTACAATGATAACTTTTTCGAGTATTATGGCTAGACAGCGTGGATGATGATGATGACAATGATGTTGTTGTTGTTTGACGTTGTTCATTAGTTTCATCAGCTAAACGAATTCGTTTACGAACATCATCGGTCATTTTTTGAACCGCATGATCGATTCGTTGTTGATGTATTGTATCAGTTACTTTGTCCGTCATTTTGGTCAACAATTATCATTGAATTTCAAAACAAATTCAATATATTGAGCAATCGAGGATCACGTGACTCATCATCAAAATTATTATTTGTTCATAAAAGTAATGACATTTATTTTTGTTCAATTTTTGAAATTATTTTCTAATTATTGAAGATTTGTACAAATAAACTTAAAATTTAAAAAGAAAAACATGGAATTCAAGTTAAATAGAACCATATGAGAAACATTGATATGGTCATTAATGTCATGCCACCGAACAGGACAAATTTATCACCAATATGTCGTTTTTCAATTAAACGCATCACGGAATTTGATAGGCCGATACTGTTCAATGCTTCGAGAAGATTTTTTCTCGTATTTTTCAACATTGATCGTTGTTGACGAAGTGTTGACAATACATTCGAACCGGTAGATAACATTTCATCAACATGACGATTAAAACCACCTAATTTGGTACGTTCTTGATCAAAATATTCTTGAACACCAAGATCGATTTGTGTATCATTTTTAGCATGAGTTTCAGCATTCGTTGTAAAACGTCTTGTTAATAATTCTTCACGTTCACGGTGTTCACGTTCACGATGTAATCGTCGTTGATGTAATGTACGAAATGAACTTAAAAGATGTTTATGATCATATCTAAATCAGTGATGATCGATTGAAATAGAAAATTAAACTTTAAAATAAATTCAAAAAGGAAAAACTTACCTTAATTGATCTAATTTTAATTTCATTGTATTTCTTTGCGAACCAGATGTTTTATTTACGGAAATTTCAATCCTATCCAGATATTGTTCCAATGATTTAATACGTTCATCAATAGCACCTTCAATTGCTTGTGCTTGTATGGAATCATGACAAGATTCTAATCGTCGAAATAATGAATCTTGTATCTCATCGACAATTCGATGTGCATTGGTAAAATTCTCATTCGAAGAGAACATTTTTCTATTGATTTTCAATTTAAAATGATTATTTTTTTTTATTGCATCATCACATAATGATCACATTACCCAAAGTTGACGTGTACAAATGTTTTTTTTTCGAGAAAAATTCAAATAAAATGCTTACAGGATTATCGAGAAGTATTTTTTTGAATCAACAAAGCAAACGATTCGACATTATTAATTGGGATGAATTATTATGCGATTAAAAAATATTTTTTTAAAAAATTAATAAAATTTAGAAAAAATAAATGCCAACAAACACTGATTCTATTTGGACAATATTATCATCGAAAAATTCGAATAGGTTTCAATAGCCGTTTGATGTATCATTTTATTGGAACAAAAATTCTGAAAATCCAATCCAATCATGTGATCCTATATAATTTCTCTGTTATATACCATTGAAACTCCACCTTTGCAATTTGTTGCATGCTCCAAAGTTATCAGGAATTATTGTTGTTGTTATGCAAGCGCGTGATTCCAATGTTTTGAATCGTGAATTTTTTGTTTTTAAAGTTTTTAAATTTGAATGATAAAAATGGATTTAATCGAATCAATGGATACTTCGGAGCTGGAAAAAGATGAAACAGATGATGATGATGATGGTGATAATGATGAACAAGAAATCCAAAAAGATAAATATCGCTTTACAAATGAATCAGATGTTAACCGAACAATTCACATGGAAACGACAGAAAATTCTAAAAGAATTAAACGATTTAGATTTCTGTGATAATAGTGAAGATGATGATAAGGATGATAACAAAGAATTATCGTTAAATCAAAATCGAAAAGTAACACAATTAGAAAAACGATATTCAACAACATTATTGACAACATTCTACAAACCATATCTTCGTGATAATCGTGGTTTTAGTGCACCAAATCTTTTCAATCCTGAACATGAATATGTTCTTGAATCACGGATTCAAATGATATTACATCATCCTTGTCATGTTCGAAATTGGACAGAAAATGAAAAGAACGTCATACTTAATGAAGTACGATCACAACATTTATTCAAACAAACACGTTCGATCGTCAAACGTATTGAAGAATTGTTAGTATTACCTGTACGTAATGTCGAACAGGCTGAAGAAATTAAACAATTAAATTCGGAATTAGCATTGAAACGATTATCACATGAAGAACCGGAGCGATTCTGTTCGAATATCGATTGGTTAGCCATTGCTAAATTATGTGAAAATGAAGATCGAAATGATGATGATTGTGAACTTTATTATAACAATTATCTACATTCCAGTGTAAATCGTCAAGAATGGACAGAAGAAGAAGATGTAAAACTTAAAGAATTAATTGAAAAATATGGTGAAAATGATTGGGATCGTGTTGCGGTCGAAATTCATACCGGTCGTTTACCATGGCAATGTTGTTCTCGTTATCAATCACGACATTCAAAATCATTACATATGACCGGTCCTATTGATGAGGCCGAAGCAAAAAAACTTCTTCGTTTAATTGAACAGGCACGTACAGATGGTGGTGAAGTTGATTGGAAATATGTTTCACGTATTGAAGAAGGTCGACTATTACCACAGATAAAATATTTTTATCAACAACATCTGCTCGAATCATCAGAATTAAAATTGAAAAAATATACTCGTTGGACACGTCTTGAAGATACGATATTATTTGCTGCACATAAATATTATAAAAATGATAATAATGATGATAAACATGATTGTATTTATGTAAAAATTGCTAAACATTTACCTGGTCGTACAAATCGACAAATACGTGAACGTTATACAATGATATTATCACAACAACGACAACAAAAAGGTTATTGGAAACAATCGGAAGATTTAGCTTTATTAAATGCATGTGCAAAAGATTTACTTGAAAATGGTAAAATTGATTATGTTCGTTTAAATCGTAATCTATTTCCATTACGTAATCCACATCGAATATTTCATCGTTTTCGTTTATTATCAAGATATTTACCGGAAGATTTTTATCATCAACCAATCAATAATAAATTATTAGATTGTTTACATCCGGTCAAAACAAAACGTTTTGCAATGAAACAAATTTATCGGCCAAAATTACCAAAAAATCGTCAAAAATTATTCAATTATTTACGGAAATTATCCAATATTCAACAGATGATTATGGAAGGTAAACAAATTGAATATAATTTTGATGATGATGATGATGATAAAAATGATGAAGATTTTATTAGTGATAATGATAGTGATAATGATGTTGTCGATGTTGATATTGTACAACAACCACAACAACAACAAACAACAAAAACAAACAAAATAAATTTACCAACAGCATTAACCGTATTGACTAAACCTAATGATAAAAATGATGAACAACAATGGACAATCGATTCTTGTATACAATTATATAAACATCTTAAACCATTGGCTGGATTTTTTTCAACGTCGTTGTATATATGATACAAATGGTGATATTTGTTTGACAGATATGTTACGTACAATTTTACGAGAATTATTAGATACGGATATTGTTACCGATATTTGTCGCGGTACTAGTTCTTCTTCTTCTTCTTCTTCATTGATTAATCAATGTAATAATAATAATATGAACCTTGAAACTAATGATCAATATAATCATAATAATGTTAACAATGTCAATCCATTGTCATTGGATACTATAAGATTCTATTTAGCTTCTACATCCGTTTCAATCAATCAACAACAACAACAACAACAATCTAATAATATTCGTTCATTGTTTTTACCAAATTATTCAACAACATATGCATATGTTTTAATGCAATTTTTATATAATGCAATGTTTATTCATTCAGTTGAATGTCAATATAATATTAATGATAATAATATTGATAATATTAATGGACAATTAGAATATCAAAAATTACGTTCAATATTTATATCATTATTTTTATGGCCTGCTTTATTATCCAGATTAAGACCTGATACTGATTGTAATGATAAACAATTACAGGAAATATTAATATCTAATCAACAACAACAAAAAAACAACAACAACAACAATGTTATTAATTCAATGAATATTGAATTACCGAAAAATTCTGATGAATCAAGTTTAATGATCAAATGTCGAAAAAGAGGTAGAAAACCGAAACGTCAATTTCGTCATGAAAATTTGGATAAATTTCTGCGTATTCGTTCAATGCAGAATAGAATATTTTTTATTAATAAAAATCATAATTATGAATCCGAACAAGTTTCACCATCATCATCATCATCATCACCATTACTATGGTTTCAACAAAAAAATTTTAAAAAATTAATTACAGAAAAAGTTACAGAATTTCTTGAAAAAATTTCCAAACAAATTGATGATGAATGGTCACGTCGTCAAAAGGAAAAAGAATTATTATTAGAGGAAAAAAAGAATAATAAATCCTGTTCAAAAATTGTTGTTCATAAAAGACGTGCACGATCTATTGATAATGATGATAATGATGATAATGATAATCCGATTTCGAATAAGCCGAATATTGTACGACGACGTTCACAACGTATTTCATCATCATCACAACAACAATCATGATTTTGAAAAATTAAATGTTGAAATTTTTAAAATAAATAAATAAACTTTTTTTTTCGTTAAAAAATTTGAAAAATGATTCTCAAATTTTTTTTAAAAAATTTCAATTATAAAATCTATTGTGTTTTTTTTCTGATGATGTGATTTTTGGGACAATTTTTTTTTTTTTTTTTTGAAAATTAAATCCGAACTTTGGTAAATAATGGATGGATTTTTTTCGAAATTAATTTATTAGAAGAGAAAAAGAGAAAAAAATTGGATAATCTTTTCGGATGATGAAATTTCTCATTGTCCGCGGACTGAAATCTATTTCAAAATGTTGTTGTTGTTGTTTGTTTTGGTTAATTTTTTTCATTAAAAAGCAAGATTCCATGGTAACAAAGTTTTCTTTGGAATTTTTTATTTTTTATTTTTTAAAGAATTTCGTTTCAATTTCAAGTGATTCGATAACAACAATAGAAACGAGAATTTTCTTTTTTCAATCAAAATTCATCTTTTTTTTCCTTATCCCACACAAAATGTTACTAGATTTTTTGTTGATGTAATAAGAATTTCCGAGAAATGAGAAATGGGGAAAAAATTATTTCCGTTTCAATTATTTTTATTTTTGTTTGTCGATTTGTGTGAATATTTTTGTTCAAAATCAATCTCAAATCACCATGTATCTTGTTATGAAGAATTTTTTTTGAAAATTGAATTTCAAAAACAAGATAGAACACCAGCTGTGTATGTACATGTATGAATGTGTCTTTTGGATGTTTCGGATTCCTGAATGAATGAAATTTAACCCAATTTTTTTTCTTCTCTGCATACCATAATCTAATTTTGTAGTTGTTGTTGTTGTTGTTGTTGTTACAACAATTTGATTTGTCTTTGTATTGTTATTTGATGATAATGATAATGATAAAGGGAAATGAAAGTGAAATGAAAGAATCCGGTAAACAAATTTATGTAGTTTTACATCATCATCATCATCATTGATAATAATCGGCTTTCATTATTATGGGATATCCGACAAACAACAACAACAAAAACAAAAAATGAAAGACTGACTTGATGGTTCAAAAGAAATCTTATGATTGTTGTTGTTGTTGTTGATGATGATGATGACCAAAATGAAACTTAAAACGAAGAAGAAGAAGAAAATAAAAAAGTTTTTCTTTTTAATCAAAATTAATTAAAAAGATTTTTTTGTTGTTTGTATGTTTGTTAATGTAATGTTGTTGTTTTTTTTTGGATTTTCAGTGGAAAAATCAATTTGATTCTGTGTTTTTAATTACTTTCTTTTTCACTTTGTAATTTTTTTTTCACTTTGTATTGAAAAAAAATGGATTTTTTCGCAGTGCAAAAACAACATCATCATCATTAATTTATGATCTAAAAACAAAAGAAAATCCGCTTTGAAAATTTTCTTCCTTCTTTTTTTTGTTGTTGTTGTTGTAAATTATTAATTAAATCGAAAATCTCGAATGACACATTTTTTTTTTTGGTTCTAATTGGAAACAAAGGTAAAACTTTGAAAAGGACACATCCATCATCATATTGTTTTTTTTTTTGCCACCGTTAAATTGAAATATGATATAAATAATGTCCGATGTTTTGCAGAATTTGACATTGGGTTTTTGTTATTCAATTAGTTTTTTTTTGGTTGTTGACAATTAGTCGTCCAAGATAAACTTCATGATAGTTGACATAATTAGTGATTCATTCCAAAAAAAAATTTTTTGTTTGTTTCCAGTTCTGTTTTGCAACATAGGAAATTTCCTAGAAAGAGATACTTTTTCCCCGGAATAAAAAAATCACAGCTCATCAAATAAAGAGTTCTTTTTTCGGAAATTTTCCGATCTTACACCAACTGTAGAATGACTTTTGGTCTCTTTTTTTTTATCTCCTTTATCTCTATATAATTATACTAGACTAGATGATAAAATACCAACACAGAATCCGATCAACAAAAAAAACTGTCTGATGTTCAAATTGTTTTCGGCTTGTTTATCGCAACATTTTAATCGCATCAAAATGGACCAAATAAATTCCTTTCTATGGAATATTGTGTGTGTGTGTGTGTTTGTGGTATGTTAACAACGACAAAATTCCTTGCATTCAAATGAACTCCATTCGCGGTGGTCCTGGGTATTTTTTTCTGGTTTATTGATAAAAGAAAGAATTATTCAATTCAATTTTTTATTAATAAATAATTTACGTCATTGGCGAACAAGTGTAAACACACTACTAGCTATAGTTGCCAGTAGGCATTCCAAACAAAACAAAAAAATCCATGAAACTGATGAATTGAATAAATTTGAAAAAAAACAAAAAAAAAAACAAGCAAATATTTACTTGGACAACCAGTGTTCAACTGTGATTATCATCATCATCATGATGTTTTTTTTTTTGTTTGATGTACATAACATATGGAGATTATATAACCGAATGTTTCAATTTTTTTTTTTCGTTTTTCCAAAATTGTTTCTCGGCCTGGCTATTTATTTATTTATTTCCTAATTATCTTATTACATTTTTTGTTGTTGTTGCTGTTGTTTATTTTATTATTTTCAAGAAGAAAAATTGGTCACTGATTGATATTGATTGATTGATCTATTTTTTTTTTTTTTTGTTTTGTTTTGATGTTAATTAATTTAATAGATAATAGTGTTGATCACATAATCTCTTTTATGATTTTGTTTTTTCTTTTCTATCCCTCACCTCCCGATTATCAACCAACCAACCCGTAAATCGCCCTTTTCCACCAGAAAAAAATATGAATATTTAAATCGAAGAACTTTAACCAAGAAAAACATCATAATCATTATCATCATCAAAAACAAACAACAACAACTTTTCAAAAGATCATTCAATAAAGAATTAGAGAGAAAGAAAGAGAGAATCATTAAAACTTACTTGTACACACCTACACCTACAGTGTGTATACACACCTACACACAACACATCAAAGAAACTGAATATTTTCAGTAAATCATAATTGTGGAAAATAAAAAGTTTTTTCTTTCTTTCTTATGTCTTTTCAAGCAAAGAAGAAGATGAAAAACATTTTCATTTCTTAATTGTGCATTCACATAAAGATATGGATATTTTATCAAAATTTTTTCCATCTCTGCTAATTACTAGAAAAACTCTGTTATAGCTTTCTCTCTTTCTCTCATTCCAAAATAAAAGTTTAGTTTTTTCTTCATTTTCTTCTTCTTTTCAAGTCGATCATTCATTATTACAGAAAAAAAATTATGTAATTTATTTGTTCAAGTGGAAATTTTGTTTTACTTTCTTCAACGCACACACACACACACACAGAATCGTATATCTTTTTTTACACGATGATTACCTTCATTTTTTTTTCTCTTCAATCACAAAAAAAAATGATTTTCATCAGAAACTAACTTATTGTCGTTGTTGTTGTTGTTGTTGTTATCATCAAAGAATGAGGTTAAGAGGATGTGAAAATTATTGATTGCTTCCAATTTTCCTTGGAAATGAATGTCAAGGACCCATGTTTGAAAAATAATTATCAAAATTTTTTTTTCTGGAAAAATAATCACGTTTTATTTTTTCCACTTAATTTTTGTTCTGAAAATTTTTAAAAGTTTGTCAAAGACATCATTCAAAAGGTCATTTTTTGATTCACTTATGGAAAGCATAATGATGGTATGAACATTAATTGTGGATGATTTTCCAAATTTTGTCCTTCAATTTGTTGTTCTTGCTGCTGTAGTTGATGATGAAGAATCTTGTTACAATTATCATTCGCTAATGATGATGATGTAGATGTTGATGGTAATTCTAATGAAGAATTATTTCCCAAAAATATTGTTTCGAATTCATTAACAGAATCTTTTATTTCATCATCATTATTATTACTTTGATTAATATTTTTTTCAACAACAAATTCATCACAACTACTTTCCGAATCACCATCATGATGATGATAATATTTATTTAAAGATTTCATAATAATTTCTGATTCATTAGAAGAATATTCTTCTTCTTCGTCTTCATGTTTATGTTGTTGTTGAAATTTTTCATCATCATCATCATCATCTTCAAATTCGGTTGTTAAATCATCAACATAATCAAACGATGATGTTGTTGATGATAATGATGATGTTGTTGATGAATAATAACCATTTTCAACATCATCAACAATATTATTATTATCATTTTTATTATTATTATTATTAAATCTTGATAATGATGATTGTTTTGAATATTTATTTTTATTATTCATTTGTTCTTCTTTTTCTTCTTCTGTTGAATTATTAAAAATTATTTTATAGAAAAAATTTACAGATTCTTTCAATATTTGTACAAAGTCAATAAAAAATTTGTTCATTGAAATTCTATTATTCGTGGTGTGTGTGTGTAAATGTGAAAAAAAATGAAAAAGAAAAAAATTATTATTATTATTATTATAATGAAAAAACAAAAGCAAAAAATTTTAGATGATAATTTCTCTGTACAGGTAGGTAGGTACAAGAATATTCTGTGCTGTTTTTTTTTATATTTAAACACGACAAGGTGTGTACATTGTACAAAAACAAAACAAAAAATTGAGAATTTTTTTTTGAGTACATTTGATTATCGCCAAGGTTATTGTTGTTGTGTTGATCCAAAAACAGAAAATAAAAATTGACAAACACCCTTCTCTTCATTCTTCTCGAGTCGATCATTATTATTTATTACCAAACACACGCAAATATATCATTCATGATTAACAATTCAACACCGAGGATATATGTGATAATATAAAAAAATGAATGATAATCATAAATTTTAATGATAAAAGAATAACAGCAAAAACAGAAAAAAAACAATGAAATTTTCCTTAAGCTATTAAAAAATATTAAGGTAATATTAGTGTTTGTGATCATAGTGATGGCCGAAAAATGATGAAATCTATTCGAGGAAAAATGTAACAGAGAAACAAAAAATTACATTTCTTATGTAAATAATAGCTTTCGGATACACACATATACACAGGCTGACAGACAAACAGATTGTCGTAATATATTGGGCAAATCATCATCATTATCATCATACCGGAAAAAACAAGAATTCGAAGGTCTCATTCACACACACACACACATTCTATATTCTTATATCATTATTGAACAAACAATTAAACAATGTTGGAACAAACAAACAAAAAAAATCAAAATTGATTTGAAGCAAAAAATTCTTCCACATCAAATTGATTGTTATTGATAATGATCATTGATAACTTTGGTATTCGATCTTTTTTGCACTCTCTTTTCTCTGGATTGATTGGATTTCATCATAGCATCAATTGTGAGAACCGCATCTTTTTTTTTGGTTCGAATCTGCCAATCGATGACAATGATGATAATGATGATCTAGTTTTTTTAGATCAATATTTGACTTTTTGTCGTTGTTACTCACTACACTTTTATTTGTTTGAGGGGGAAAGAAATAATGATGATGTTATCAGATGATGGTACTTGCACCTCAAAGATGTTTTTTTTCTCAAATATGGGGGGAAAGAAAAAGGATTTGAATTTATTTTTTGTTTGTTTGTTTGTCGGTCTGAAACAAAATAAAATTGTCAATATGAATTGGTGATGATTATATCCTGAAGATATATGTGTAACAAGTATTGAAAAATGTATGAAAAAAAAATTTTCATATTACCTTTTTTATTTTGTGAATATCTTTGTTGGTATGAATGAATATATGTCTTCAATTAAATCGTCAAAATTGATTTTTTGTTTGTTTGTTGAAAACGATATGCAAATTATAATATTACCTCTCTATTTCTCGCTTTCTCGATTGACAAATACCAAAAAAAATGATGATAATAACGATGGAAATTTTATTTCTTGACAAACAAATAAAAACTAAAAATAAAATTCTGTTTCAGTAAATTTTTTTTTTCTAACTTTTATTCTTCACATACGCACATATTTCTCATTATTTTGTTAATTGGTTAAAATATTTATAGTAGAAAAAAAAATTTAAGTATGATTGATTCGAAGAAAGTAAACAAACAGAGACCAAAAAAAAAAAAAAAATTCAAATTCAATTTACAAAAATTCAAATTCTTTGGTTCAAAAAAAAATTCATTAGTTTTTTTTTTGTTCTTCGTTCGACTACTACTACTACTACTACTGGATAAATTTAAAAATAACCAAAAATAATGGAATTATCGAATCAAAAATCAAATTCAATTAATTGTATATTTTCAACAAGAAAAAGAGATAAAACAGTCTTCAGAGAAATCTCTAACCAGACCGAAGGAAAAAAATGCTAAATATTTTTACTTTTCCTTCCGTTTTTTCTCCCGTTTTCTGGTGCATCATTTTATCTTGCTTATATTCATTGTTTGGATAATCTTTTCAAATATTAATGACGTCATTTTGTTGTTGTTGTTGTTGTAAATTATTAATTGTTTTTTTGGATATCGTTGTTGTTGTCGTTGTTGGTTATTGATTGTGATCGATCACAATCAATACGAAAATCGATATGGATGAATTTTTATTTCGGGTGGTGGTGGTTTTTCGATATATTTTTCATAACCCCCACACTACCTTACGGTAAAATTAATTCCAAAAAGAAAACAAAAACAGAAAATATTCATTGTCGATAAATTCTCTGTTTTTTTTTTGCTTTTGGATTGGATTTTTTTTTCATTTCATCTCATCACCATCTCTCCTTTACATTCTCAATGGATTTTGTTTATTTTTAGCCTGATTAATTTTTATTCAATCCAAAAGTTGTTTAAAAGTTTTCGTCGTCGATGTTGTTGTTATTGTTATTTTTCATAGATGTTAAACACACACACACACACACAACAATCAATAATTGAATTGTTGTTTAGTTGTTTGTTTATACTTTCGAAAAAAATAAAAAATAAATTCATTATGTTTACACAAATCAGTTCCGCTACAATTTTCTAGCGAAAAAGAATTATTCAACACACATCAAATAAACAATGCAAAAACAAAAAACACTTTGATTAAAATGAATAATTGAAACAAAAAATTTTGCATTCGATTGTTTGATATGAAAAAATTCTTATTTAACCCTCCGCTATTCACGCAGCATTTCTCACGTCGTTATCCATGTGGGGTCATTTTGACCCCAACTTTGATCGCTTTTAAATTATGTTAGAAAGTTAAAATAATCTAAAATTTTGTGCTCAACTCTTAGAAAATATTATCAATTTTAAAATTTCATCAAAAATTCTATCTTAAAAGCATATCATTAATGATACAAAGCGGCAAACAAATTTTGATTTTCCTATTAAATTTGGGGTCCGTTCATAACGTAAGTGTTGTAGGTAGGGATCCTACAGCACTTACGTTATGCACATTTAGACTTCATCCCGAAAATCGATGATTTCTCCACTATTCTTAGTCGGAAAACGGTGAAAATTGCCTATCATGTTCAATAAACATAGATCTTCGATCATTCAAGAGAAAATTGATTTATGTTGATAGATTTTCGAATGGCGAAGTTTTAAATGTCGTTGGGGTCAAATTTGACCCCACCTGGATAGCCGAGGGTTAAAAAAAAATGATAAAAATTGATTAGCCAATCATCCTGGGCAAATATAGAGAGAGAAGAAATTTTGATAATAATAAATGAACCTATAGACAAACATACATAACAACAAATTGAGTGGGATAAAGAGGGGAGAATGAGAGAGGGGATGGAATAAGGAAAAACAATACAATTGAACTTGTGATTATTATCATCAAAAAAAAAGTACAACAACAAAACGGAAAAAAATGGACAACAACAACAACAACAGAAATCAAAAATCAATATAATAATTGAAACAACAAGGACAACAATATCAATCATCATATGATATTTCATTTTGGTTCATTTTGTAATTTCATTGTTGTTGTTTGGAAAACTTTTTTTTCATTGAAAAAAATAAAACAGCAATGACAATGACAATGAAAACAACAACAACATGAATTAACACAATAACGGTATTTTGTTATTTGATCATTTCATGTTGTCCATCGAAACAAAACAAAACAAAAAATGAAAGGTTTTCTCAACAATTCTTTCATTCAATTGAATTGAAAATTTCACATGTTTCTGTCTATTATTCATTAAAGATTGAAATAAAAATGAAAACATAGAAAATTTCCGGAAAAAAAAGATATATGAACATTTTTGAAACAAAGAAATTTTTATTATTCAGAAATGAGGAAAAATTTTTTATTATTATTTCTTTACCTTTGTTTTGTTGTTTTAAGCTTTGAAAAATTTTCCAAAAAAACTAAAGATTTCTAAATTCTACAGAATAATGATTGGAAACAATGGAAAGAATTATTTTTTTCACGTTCATTTTCCTTCTTATGTTGCACAATATTATCTACAGAATTCCGTTATCAAAAATCATGATTGAAGGTAATTTAAAAAAAGGAAAAAAAGAAACAATAATGAAGAGAGAGAATTAACAAACGCAGATCATATTTCCAAAAAATTCTGTTGATAATACTTTTGATAATGATAAAGTTTTTTCACACACATACGAAGAGAATATTCTACTTATTGATTGTAAAAATACAAGAATTGAAATAAAGAATATTGACTATAATAATTATAATAATAAAACGAAAATAAAAAATGTACCGACATCTTTCAAACTAACAAGTTTTATTCTGAAATAATTTTTATTATATTCTTCCATATCATTGAACATCATTATCAGTTCATTTTTTATGGATGATCTTAGTTCAATGGAAAAAAACGAGATGATTTGTACTCAATGTTACAAAATTCAACTCTGTTTAATATCATCATTATTATGACTTGAAATTAAACTTTTTACATACGAAAAAAAACGTACTTTTACGTAATAAACCAATAAGTCGAAATCAAACCAAACCATGTCATGAAAAATCAATAAATAATTTCAATTCTCATCATTATTATTACAATAATATTTGTAACGGAACAGAAAATACTAGAGAAGAGAGAGAGAGAGAAAAAAAAATTGTAATTATAATAATAAATTCGGGTGAGATGAATAAATGCAAATAAAAAAACTGATGATGATGATGATTAATTTTTTCATTTCATTTCATTCATGTTGTTGTCATCGAATTTCTGAAATCAATGAAAGTTCAATCATCATCGTCATCGTCATCATAATGATTAAAAAGAATATAATAATAAAATTCATGTAATAATATTTCCCCTCAATCCAGTAGAAAAAAATATACAATCCCACAATACAATTTTGTGTTTGTTGCATTTATTTATTTATTTTTTTTTCAATGAAAAATTCATCAATCACATAAACATATTTCCCTTGATGAATGTTGGCTTCACTGTCGAAATTGTCACACAGACACACATATTATTAGAATTGGATTTAATTTGATTTCTCTCTCTCTCTCCCTCTCTCTAAATGTTCATCTATTTCTTCATGATTGATTCGAGTTTGATTATAATTATTTTCGTAATCGATGTTGTTGCATTTTTTCTTCTGTTTATACATTTTCTATTCTATTCAATTTGTTATTATCATCAAACAATTAAACAACAAATTTTTTTTTTTGATGATGATAATGATAATACAATTTTGTTTGTTGCCGTTCGGTATGTAAATCATTTTTGGTTGTTTTATTTTTATTTTTCGTTTAATTTTGGTTGTTACATCAATTTGTATTTGGGAGGAAATTAAATATTTCTTTTTTTTCATTATCATTTGATTACTTTAGTTTTTTTTGGATCTTTTTCTATGTTCAACTAATTAATTTTAACTACTTGGCTGACTTGACTGACAAACAACTGCTGTGGTACTCTTGTTGTTGTTAAAGAATTTCATTTTATTTTTTTATTCTTCGTTTTTCAATTTTACACATCTCATCTCTTACACTTTTATCAAGTGAAAAAGAGAAATATTTCTTCATTTAAATTAATTAGTTTAGGTGTAAATTGTTTGTATAATGATGATGTTTACCTGTTTATTTTTTTTGATTGCTTTCCAATCAACACAAATGAATGCGCTTGATTTTATCGAAAATCATTTCCGAAATTGCCATTTTTTTCTATTCAAATTGATTTTTATTTGCATGATTTAACAATGAGAATTTCTGTTTTTTGTTTCACTTTATCTTTCTCTATCTCTACACGCACACACACGCACAAACATCTTATCATCAAAACATCTTTTTTCATTAAAAAAATTCTTCTTATTTGCAAGAATGTTGAATAATAATCAAATCAAATTAATTTGATAATTTAATTAATTAATTAATTAATTAAATCAAAAATGAAAGAGCAAAATAAGTGAAAGAAGAGAGAGAGAGAGAGAGAGAGAGAGAGAGAGAGAGAGAGAGAGAGAGAGAGAGAGAGAGAGAGAGAGAGGGAGAAAAATATCTGTTATTTCGTAATTAAAGGATCATCATTATTATCTGTTTTGTGATGTTTTTCTTTTTTTTGATATGTTTTTAT
Organism: Dermatophagoides pteronyssinus; assembly: GCF_027571235.1. Lineage (NCBI taxonomy): Eukaryota > Metazoa > Arthropoda > Arachnida > Sarcoptiformes > Pyroglyphidae > Dermatophagoides > Dermatophagoides pteronyssinus. The sequence continues at coordinate 70,996 of NW_027461588.1, forward strand.
AAATTTACATCTCCCATAGCCAAATAATATCAAATGCATTCATTTACCTGCCCACACATTCACATATGTTTACTATAGTCACATAGTTAATTGCCATTTTCTCAATGGAAAAAATTGAATGAAAAAAAAATTTTAATAAAAAGGTAAGATATCATGACAACAACAAGTAACCAATCAAAGTTGTTTGCGTGTAAAAAATCTTTTCAAAAATTCAAGAATTTGTCTTTGAATACGCAATCGTGAGAATTTTTTTTTGTTTTTTGTTTCGGAAAAATAACAACTAATGAATGATGGTGATTTTGCCGAATCATTCATTCATTCATTGATGCTGCTATGTGTAATATAACACCAGAGAAATTGAAAGCGAGAGAGAGAAAAAAATGTCATATGTTATAATAGAATTTATATATGGTGGAAAAAATATACAGACAGATATTCTGTTACAGACAGCTTCAAATATTCTTCTGTATTTGATCTAAATTGCATATGACAAACACAAGACATGCACCAACAGAAGATAGAAAAAAAAGAAAGATAGACAGACAAATTCTGTACAAAAGCAACTTGCCAACTAGTTATATTAATTCAATATTGATGCAACAATTGTACCAGAAACATTACTACTATCCGAAAGAGAGATTCTTGTTTTCAAATTTTGTTTTTTTTTCATTTCTCCAAATTCAACAAACATTATATGTTCAACTTTATGAATTTTTCATTCTTTTTTCATTGAATTTAGACCATTTTTCAAGTGTTTTCTGTTTTTTTTTCTCGGGGCATCTTGATTTTTGACTTTCGTCTTTTGTATTTTGGTTCGGTTATCATCATCATCATTTTTTTCATGAATTCTTCAAAATCAATCGATAGATATTGATTGAAAATAAAAAAAAGTTTTTTCCAAACATAAAAATATGAATTTGATTTTGGATTTTTTCGTTTCAAAACAATTAAGTTTTCAATGTGCGATCAATAATCGATCAGAAAATGAAATAAAAATCGATAATGATTATTTTCTCAAGCAATAAATTCTATTGGTTTGATTTCAAAGAAAAACAACAACAACAAACCATTTTGTCCAGAAATACTAAAGGTAATCAAGGTTTTTTGCATGTCAATCATTTTTAGATTTCGATCTAAACTCTGAAACAAAAAACAAACAAGATTACATAACAAGAACATAAACATATCTGAATTTCAAGAATTAGGATTCTTCATTGTTAAAAAACATAACATAAATAATCGGTTCAGTGATCAAACAAAGTATTTAAAAAAACAGAAAAACAAAATTTTGTTTTGTTTTTCCAAAAAACTACTACCTTTAGTTTATGGAAAAAAGCTCAAATATCAAATATAAAAAACTTTGTCCAAGTTTGTTGTTATGAATTGTTTTTTTTTCGTTTGTTTTCGTTATGTTATTTAGATTCGTTTATTGTCTATGTTTATTTACCTGAAAATACAAACTTTTGCAAAAACAAAAAATTCTTTTACTACATCAAAGTTATGTTATTTTATTTTTTTAATGTGTTTATGACATATTTTTTTTTCTTTCGTTCACTATTTTTTTGCACTTATTCTTTTTTGAATCGAATTGAATAACAACAACAACATTTGGATAATCATTTGGTGTTGAATGATGATGTCATTGACAATTGACAATCGTTATATAGAATGTAAAAAATGTCATTCCTTTTTTGTTGAAAAATTTATCGATTTTCATTAAAGTTTTTCCCTTTTCGAAAAAAAATTAATCAATTTTTTTAATTCAATTAAAATCAATTTTTTGTTTTGTTTCTGTTATTCAATTGAGTTTACAAGTGGCAGAAAAAATTAAAAAGTTTTCCCAGAATTTTTTGTTTTGTCTGATGAATTTTCCATTCGAAATTATCAAATATTCGTTTAGAAATTGGTAACATCTTGATGCTGAATAAAGCTTCTTCTTTCTTTCTTTCTTTTGGATGAATAAATTAAACATTTCATTGAATTAATCATTCATTAATCATAGAAATTTAGTGCGATTCTTTCTTGATACACAAGATGCAGAAAGTTTTCTTCAAAAACAAAAACGATCCAGGATCATCTTTATTTTCTTCTTATTAAAATTCTTTCTAGCCTTTTTCACACTAAAATTCTATACAGGTAGAATTTCCGGTAAATTTCTTTCTATCTTTCTTTTGGAAACTTTTTCGTTTTCTACGAAATAAAAAGGTTCTCAAATTCATTTTCATTACTTGTAAATAGTGTAGGTGGTTTGAAAATGAGTTGATTGATTGCTAAATTGAAATTGAAATTTTCGGGTGTTTGTTAATTTTATAAGAATTTTTCTCTATTATTTTTGGTGGTGGTAATGGTGGGGGTGTGTGTTTTATATATAGATCATCAAGGGAAAAAACTGGAAAAAAATAATATAGATAAAAATTATTCGCTGCTATTCTTGTGTAATATTTGTTTTTCCAAAGAAAAAAAAACATGAGAAACAAACAACCGAAATAAATTAATGATGAAATTGTATCCGACACAACAACAGCAACAACAAAAAAAAATGATAAACAAATATTGTCAGATCTATCATTTGTTTTGTTTTGTTTAATTTCCAAAATTTAACGTTAATCAAACGGAACAAAAAGAATAGAGAAATCGACACGCAATTTTCATGATAATCTTTAATTGACGTGTTTAAAATAATTATCGTTTGCTGTGTGTTTCCAAGTATGTTGCGTTTGTTCGTGCGTAATAGTATCATAATTTATTTAAAAGTCATAATAATTAATTGAGAAAAAAGAAATTTTCATTGATACGAGGAAAGAATTAAAAGAATCAATAACTCGAATTGATAAATGATTATTGCCGCCAACACCACCACCATTGTCGTCATTTATTACTTCATATTCATGTCATTGATCTAATGATTTATTTTCGGATATTCATTTCATTACGTTTTTTTTCCATTCCGTGTTTTCATCCATCACACATTGATCCTGAAGCGATAAATTTTCTGTCAATAAAAATATAGAACTAAACAACAATAACAACAATAACATTATTAGTTCATTGACATTGATTAGATGTGATGAATCGGAAACAAAAAATATATCCACCGCTATTCCAAATGACAAATAAGTTAAACAAACTTATGGATGGATTTTCGGTTTTCTCGTTTCCTTTTCCAAAGAAATATTCATAATGATTTGATTTTTGATTCATTTCAAAATAATAATAAAACAATTCAAGTACTTGATTTTTGATTTTTCGATTATCTGAAAAAAAATCAAGTGTTCGAATGATCAATTCGGGTTTTTTTTCTTCAATATCATTGCGGTTTGTTTGTTATTGTTTTAAATAAAAAAAAATTCATTACATGGAAAACATTTTGAAAAGAATAAAATCGATTTGTTTATTGTATATTTCGGAATTTCAGTCATTTTCGTCAGAATTTCAGTATAATTTCAGACTCAATCATTTTATATCAGAATTTCTACTTATACACTTTACTCAATTGAAAATTTAGACAAACGTCAAAATGAATAAAAAAACAACAACAAGACATTGAAAGATGTCTAAATACGAAAAAAAACATTTGCTTGACATAATACAGATATACATCATAATAACGAACACATCAAAGAATGTTCTAGCCGTTGACGTTTCCTAAATATTTTTCAACTAACAAAATCATAAACCAAAAAAAATTTTTGTTTTTCCATTAAAACCATCAACTTTTCCAATGAAATAATGAACATTCATTCATTCATTCATTCATTTTAATCAAGAAAAAAAAAATCCTTATACCAAAAAATAAGGATATAATACATTAACACAATAAGAAAAGAAAAAAAACATGAAAGAGAAAAAAAAAATGATACACAATCAAAGAAAAATATTTTGAAAAAAAAAGAAAGAAAAAAAAAAAAAAAAATAATAAAAATAAAATAATAATAATAATAGTAATTAAAAGAAAAAAAAAATAACAACTGAAAAAAAACACAAAAAAAAAAAAAATCACTTAAATAAAAATAAAAGGTACAAAAAATTTATAAAAATATCATAATTATTTTTGAAAAAGTTGCTTAAATTGAAGTTGTTGCCAAAGTTTATAAGAATTCGAAGAAATGAAAAATTCTGGCAATGGAAAATAAGATGAATCGAATCCTCTAAGGCACCACAATTACAGTATGGATCATTTGCACGATTAATCCGATATAGATAGCCTCGAAAATCACCATGATTGGAAATGAATTGAGTGATTACATAGTCTGGGGAAAGATTGGAATTCCTCCTGTGAAAAATCGTTGGAAAAAACAATCTTGTAACACGGCCATTATTTGAAGATAGCCACAGACGATTCCATTTAATTGTCGTAATCCAACGAATAATTTTTTTCAAATAATTAAATGGACAAAAGAAGAAGGTAATATTATTCATGGTGGTAGCTTCTTTAGCTAGTTTATCAGCTAGTTCATTTCCAATATTTTGTTGATGACCACGAATCCATTTAATACAAATATGATTATCCTTAATCCAAGTTCGAATTTGATGAATAAGGTAATCAGTGTTCCAACGATTATTAATGGCATTTACTGTACTCAAAGAGTCAGTATAGATAATTGCAGTACTTTGTTTATCCTTTAACCAAAAGGCAGCCCGCTCAATAGCGAATTGTTCAGCTTGATAAACCGTACAATAGTTTGCCAATCTAAATTTAGCTTGAAAAATTGGATCTTCATCGATATTTTTATAAACGACAAAAGAAGATCCTAAATGACCATTTATTTTAGAGCCATCAGTAAAAATAATGAAATCATGATTATCATTGCAATTAGCACGAAGAATGGTTGAAGCTGGATGATTAAGTGAAGAAATTGGAACCTTAAGTTGACAACGAAGACCAAGAAAAACACCATTTGTTCTCAATATATAAATATGGTTCAAGTACTGAATTCTCAAATCAATGGGAAGAATATCAGCAATGACAAAAGCTGCATCAAAAGAAATGGTTTTATAACCACGAATCATGGATAAAACAAAATTGCGTTGAACCGATCGTAACTTGGTTATACATTTTTTGTTTACTTTATTTCCCCATATAGAACAGGCAAAAAGCATAATTGGTTCGATCGCCATGATATAAATATGTTTTAGAACATCGAATGATAAACCCCAAGTGTTACCATAACATTTTCTCAGCTGATGATATAAAAATAATGCTTTTTTTGAAACCGATTCAATGTGAGTAGTCCAATTTAATTTCTTATGAATCGAAACACCAAGATATTTAAAAACATCTACAACATCAACATGATCATCACCAAGTACAATTTGTTGTTGATCAATATTTCTTTTAGATGAAATGATCATCGCTTTTGTCTTCTGGGCATTAAACTTTAATGAAGTCCTATTACCAAAGTTCAATATCCACTTTAGAATAATATTCGTTCTATTTATACAGCAATCAATGTCATGATGTTGAACCATTAATACAATGTCATCCGCAAACGCTTGAAGATAACAATTTGGTGGAAGATTTAAACATAGCAAATCGTTAATAAGAATGTTCCAGAGCATCGGTGAGCTTTTCGCTCCTTGCGGACATCCGCCCGTAATTAATTTTTTTAACGTTTGTACCAGAAATATTTAATGATGCGCTTCGATTTGACAGAAAATCTCTAAATATATGATATAAATTTGTAGGTAGATCGAAAAAGCGTAATTTTTCCAGTATCAAATCGAAGCGAGCTGATGGAAAAGCATTTGATAGATCGAGAAAAACCAGAATCATATGTTCTTTTTCATGTCGACACATTTCAATCTTATCAACTACGAATTTAATTGCTTCAACAGCAGATCTATTAGGAACATAGGCATATTGTTTGTTAGATAATATATTTTTTGATAGAATGAAGTGCGAAAGACGCTGGGTAATTAAATTTTCAAAAACCTTTCCCAATGTAGATAATAAAGATAACGGTCGAAAAGATTTGTATGTTTGATCGTTGTTGTTTTTCGGAATAATTTTGATAAAAGCTTCCTTCCAAATATTCGGAAAAATCGACACTGAGAAAAGTTTATTGAAAATCAATTTAAACAAATTAGGAACAGCAAGGTGAATATGTTTAATTATATTTGCAGATAAACCATCTGTTCCAGGGGCCTTTGTATCACTTTCGGCAGCAATTGCCCGATTTGTTTCAGATGAAGTGAAAAAAGGTTCATTCATTTCATTTCTTGATTTATAATTGCAGTGAATGTCACTGAATAGATCGACCTCCATATCCACAACAAATTTATCTATTAAAAATTTCGCACTTTCTAATGCCGAACTAGTATAAACATCATTATCCATTTTTATCGTATTGATGGTTGGATTACGATTTTTGTTTTTCAAATTTATGAAGACATTTTTCCAAACTGATTCTTTGGTATTTGACGAAAAGAATTTTTTACATTGATCGAATTTCGTTTTCTTGATTTCTTCCTTCAGGTGTTTTACTGAATCAATATATTTATTTCGCCAAATTTCCTTCAAAATGACACATTTTTGTCTTTGGAATCTTCTTCGAAAATTATTCATTTTGTTTGTTAGCTTTTGTATATGCCGATTAAATTTCGGTTTATTTGCATTATGACATATTTTTGGTAACGTTTTATCACAAATCAAATGAATGCAATCAACAAAGTCCATAACGAGTACTTCTGTTTCAATTTTTTCTGAGACATTCTGAAATTTATTTATAAATGGTGTAATTGATTTAGAACAAGAATTTTCAAAAGGTAGCCAATCAATATTTTTTTGTGACATATTTTCTAGTTGATGAACATTTATCATTAAAGGAATTGAAACCGATATCAAAGGCAATCAGCTTGTGATCTGAACCAGATTCTATATCAACGGTTCTCCAATTCGATGTCAAAGGTAGAGCATTATGATTGATTATTGTAATGTCGATATGGCTGGTGCCTTGATGATTTTCAAACGTAAAAGAACCATCATTCATAACAAAAAGATTATCACGAATAACCATTTCAATAATAGCATCACCTCTATTATCAACATTTGAACTGCCCCAGATTGGATGATGCGAGTTGAAATCCCCTGTAACAATAATTGGATAATGAGACATTTCATTGAATAAATTACTAATTAAGTCTACTTCTGCATTGAAAAGAGCATGATCAATATTTCTAGATAGGTAAACAGAAGATAAGATGATAGGATTATTTGTATTTATCATTACTGTGGTACAATGCGATGTAGTGAATTGAGATAGACCAATGATATTATTTAATGAAGAGACAATGGCACTTCTTGGTTTCTCTTTATGGTTAAAAATATTCATTTTTGGAAAACCATTTATGGTTGAATTATAATAATTGGGCTCTTGGACACATAAAATACTTGCACCAAGATGTTGAACATTACAGTTTAAAATTGATGATGATATAACACTATTTCTAACATTTTGAGACACAATAATAAATTTGTTTTCATCCTTCATAATTAATTCTTTTCGCCATTTCATTTAACAAAACACAATAGGTTGGGCAAGATTTACTTAAAGCATTATGATTCGTATCAATCCAGTTAGATGATTTTTCCAATGAATTTTTAAAAAGACAATTTACGCATGAGGTATAAGTTTTCTTACAATTTGAACCATAATGATCGTGACCACCACATTTATTACACGTCAGATTATTTGAACAATCAACAGATTTGTGTCCAAATCTCAGGCAGCGGTAACATTGAGTAATAGAAATATAATTTTGAATGTGACAAGCATTATAGCCAATGAAAATTCTCTTTTCATCAATACATAATTTCCATAATTTTGGTGTAACTTTTAATATGGCAAATTGTTGCCCATTTCTATCTTTTTTCATGAATAAGATTTCAAAAGTTTCATTTTGATTTTCAATCATTAATCGAAATTTATCATTTTGATTAATTAAGCAATCCGTGAAGTCACTTTTAGATAGCGTAGAATCAATACCAAAGATAATCATTCTCGGAGAATGCTTACTAGGATTTGTCGAAAGCAGACCACAATTAGAATCATTCACTAGTTTATTTAATTTTTGGGAACTTTCTTTCGAACCACAGTTAATCAATATTTTATTTCTTGTCTTGATCTTATTCAAAATAGATATTTTATTCATTGCCAGTGTCTTATGGTCTATTTTTTCTGTAAGGATGTTTAAAGCCTGATTCATATCCTTAATTTCGGCACATGATGTTTTCACAATACATAAATGATTTGCGTTGATTTTGTCTTGTTTTTTGTTCACAACTTGGATTATTGGCTTTCTTTTTGGCTGATTAATATGTTCAATGTTCAATTTGCCATTTATCGCGACCAAAAAATTATCCATTTCTTTTTTGATATTATTATGGTAATTTTTCATGATAGATAATTCATTTTTCAGAACCTTACATTCTTTTTTGGTTTCAATAAGAGTTTTTCTATATGTTGACACTAGTAATTCACTGTTACGTAATTTGTTATGCAATGACATGCAGGATGCTGAAGCAGAAGAAGTTGGTGAACATAAAGATTGATTATCATTTCTTTGTTTTTCAATAATTTTTTGGCATTCGTTCAATTCATTCTCGTATCCAATTGAACAATTTTCGATATGAGATGCCATAAATAATAAAATTTGCCTGAAATTTGTAATTCTTGTGTTACCATGTGATTGGGCGATTTTTACCAGAATTTTTGAACAATCGAATAAATTTTTCACTTCTTCTTTTTTGAAAACTCTTTTTGAATTCGTTATTCTGCTGTTTGCCGCCATAAATGAATTCAATTATTAAA
>NW_027461589.1:0-76375 GCF_027571235.1 Dermatophagoides pteronyssinus
TCTCATTTGCTTTTCTGTATTTTGCTATGATTATTATTGTTTACTATCAATAAAACTTCATCAATGTGTGACTATATTGTGTGATTTTATTAGAAATGAAAAATAGCGGAAATAATATAAATCAATTTTTTTTACGCTTCCAAATAACCATTTTACATTCTTTTTCTTTGTCTTTTCTTTTTCTTTATCCGAAAACATTTTCAACCGGAACTTAACCAAAATAAACAAAACAAACAAACCAAAAAACAAACAAACAAAAAGGTCCATTGGTTGGCAATGTCATCAGTCAGGTAGGAAGATTTTTTTTTTTTGATTGGGTCGATTGATAATCAGATTTGATAATATGATTTTTGGTTTTTCCACTTATCCATTCATTTGTAAAAAAAATTTACAGTTATAATCCATTTATATATTGTTGGCTGAATCAACAATTTCGTCAAACAGCTATAAAAATTTTTTGTTATTGTTTTAAAAATCGTTATTTTAATAGAAAAAATTTACAAATATTAATAATGATAATAATAATAATAATGATGATAATATAAATGGAAAACAAAATCAAATTACAAATGATTTGGTTATAAACATTGAAACAACAACATTAATTGATCATTGTGGCAATCAAAATATTAATAATGATAATGATAAAATGAAAATACAAGATAAAAATCAAATGATAAAAGTCAACGTTGATGACGATGATGATGATGTAAAAATTATTGTTACAAATTCCGATCAACAACAACAACAAAAACACCCACAACAACAACAACAACAACAACAACCAGATTGTTTATTGGAAAAATCAATTTCCCAGATAAATACAACAACAACATCAACAACAACAAATGAATTTTTATCCAATTATTATATTAATAATGATAATTTAATTATAAATAAATCATCAACAGCAACAACAGCAGCAACAGCAACAGCATCATCAAATATTCAATTATATGTTTTATTGAAAAATAACAAGAATTATAATGATGATAATAACCCTACAACAACAACATCATCATCATCATCATCATCATCATCATCATCAATATTGACGAGTGAAGGGGGGAAAAAAGAAATTCTCTAATAGGGGTTTCACACTACAGCAATATTTCATGAAATATATACACGAAAATATTTCAGCCCATAAGGTTGAAATGGACTGAAATATTGCATTTGAAATATTTCATTCACATTGCTGCTAGTGTGAAACCCATATAAAAGTAAAAAAAAAAAGTAAATTTCAAAATCAGAATCAGAAAGACAATTACAACTGCCATCTGTGAATGGTTATATTAATTGAATTAATTATTTTGATTCAAATGAAATGAAGCAATAAAAAAATAAAAAAATAAATCCAAGCAAGTAAGTTACTGTAAATATATACCAAGTAAGCAAATGATGCTTTCATGTATTTTTTTTTAGTAAATAATTTAAATATAAAGAATTTATATTAATAGGATGCTTTAATCAAAAAAAAAAAAAAAAAAAAAAAAAAATACAAATGATTAATGATGATGATGGTGATCGACAAAAAAAATCCTTGCCATCATCATCATCATCATCATTATGATGATCATTTGATTTTCAACCATGATCAACATCATTTATGATATTAAATCAAATAGGGAATTTAGTTTTATTTATTTTTTATTTTATTTTTTTCTAGTTTGTTTGTTTGTTTTTAGAAATCCATAAAAGAAAAAACCAAATAAGGCAGAAAAAAACCCAGTGAGAGAGAGAGATGATATCATCATTTTTTTGTTCAAGCATCATGATCATAAGGCCAAAGATTACACAAGAGAATATTTGCCAATAAATATTCTGCAGAGAGAGAGAACACATAGATTATATGAATATAATTGGTACATATGAATTTTCATTTCATTTCATCATATTACATCCATTTCATCATCATCATCATCATCATCATTCAAACCAATAAATGATGAATAGAATCATAATAATAATAAATAATAATGATGATGATGATGATGATGATGACTAAAAACAAAAAATTAAGATCAAATATAAATATTATCAAATAGGGAGAAAGAATCACATTCATTTGAATAATTTTTCTGTCGTTTATTTATTCATATTATTATTATTATTATTTTGTTTTTTGTATCCATATTCTCTCTCTCTCTCTCTCTCTCTCTCTCTCTCTCTCTCTCTCTCTCTCTCTCTCTCTCTCTCTCTCTCTCTTTCTTTTACACAGATTCTTCTCTGTTTTTATTCTCTCGCTATTCCAAATATGATGCAGGATAATGTTATTCTATGAAAGAATATTTCTCTTCTGTAATACACACACACACACACACACACACACACACATAGTGCGCAAGTGCATTAAAGAATTTTATTATAGTTATAGTTATAGTTTTTTTTTGTTTTTGGTTTTTGTTTGTTTTCATTCAAATCATTTTCGATTCTTGTTTCAACACATTCATTCATTCATTCATTCACTCTTTATCATTTGGGACGATTTTTTTCCTAGTGTAATGACGTTGTTTGTTCGTTGTCTCAGTTTCTCTCTCTCTCTCTCTCTCTCTCTCTCTCTCTCTCTCTCTCTCTCTCTCTCTCTCTCTCTCTCTCTCTCTCTCTCTCTCTCTCTCTCTCTCTCTCTCTCTCTCTCTCTCTCTCTCTCTCTCTCTCTCTCTCTCTCTCTCTCTCTCTCTCTCTCTCTCTCTCTCTCTCTCTCTCTCTCTCTCTCTCTCTCTCCCCAAAATATATTATTCATCACCAAGAAGTAGAAAGAAAGAAAGAAAAGAATTGTGAACAAAAAAATCTCCTTTCTTTTCATCTTTTCTTCATTTATTTTTGAATATATTTTTTTTGAATCATTTATAAATATGAAATTCATTTTATTTTATTTCATTTATAACAAATTCACAATTTGAATCCATCAATGTTTAACCAGACATTTATAAAAGAGTTCAGTGCGAACAAAAAAAACTACATGAAAATTCATGATTTGTGACCAAAAAAAAAAAAAAATGAATGAATGAAGAAGAAGATTGTTACATCGCATTCATCGATTTCATTTCATCATTGCCACCATCATCATCATCATCATCATAAATGTTTGTTTGATTCGTATTTGCATCTTATTGCTGTGCGTTTGTGATTTTAAAAAATTATTGTCATCAACAAAATTTTGTTTTTCGCCTTGAAAAAGGGGTATGTATTGCATCAATTTCCATAAACTTTTAATTTTATTTAGTTATTGAAACAAACGAAAAAAATCAAATAAAGCATTTAATTTAATTTAATTTTTTCTTCATCAGAATTTAAAATTTTAATTGAATAAAAGCAACAATATGACAGCAACAACGAAGAAGATGATGATGAAAAATATTTATCTTTGTTTTTGTGTAGGTGTTCAAAAAAAAGGAGAGAGAGAGAGAATAGTTTTGTCTTTTGTTAATGAAAACAATTAATCAATTAATTTTCTGCTTCTGGATTCCTTTTTTTCACAACAAAGAGAGAGAGAGAGAGAGAGAGAGAGAGAGAGAGAGAGAGAGAGATAGTTTTTTTAATTTGTAACGGAATTTACATTCAATTTTAATGTTAATTTTTTGCTTGTTTCTGTTGACAAACAAGACAAAGCAAAAATTATTCATACTTTTTATACATTTGTTTTTTCTGATTCATTCATAATTTTTCCACTATTTTCACACCATATATACATTCATTTCATCAGAATTTTTTCTTTTTTGTAATTTTCAATATTGAAAATGCAAAAGAAGAAAGAAGAAATTTATTGACTTGAAATGAATTTATTTTGTTTGCTTGTTTGTTTGTTGCTCGCATAGCAACAAAAAACGAATATAATAAAACCCGATGATGACGATAATGATGATTGTGATGTGGAATCCGTGAATTTCATAATTCATTTTTTTCAATATATTCTGTGAATATTGAATGAATCAAGCACTGAATGAAATGAATAAAATGGATGAAAGGGAAGAAAAAACCCTCAATCCATAGATACACACAGAAAGATAATCATATTATTTCAATGAGAAATTAGATAAAAAAAACATGCATGAATTCTTTCTCCTTTATCTATGTGTTTGTATATTTGAAAAGGAAAAAGTTCTATCTCGAGAAAAAAAAAGAGAATTTGCTGATGATGATTTGGATAATGAAAAACTTTTTATTAGTATTATTTGATTTGACCAAATAATGATGATAATAATATTTTTTTCTTCATATGTTTCTCTCTCTCTTAGTACAGGTTTACAATTTGTAACGAACCATAAGAAAAAAAATTAAATTATTCAATTTTCTTTCATCACATGCACACACACATTTTGTTACAAATTTTAAACATTATCATTATCATTTTTTTTCCTTATTTTCAAATTTACTATAAAGAATTCATTGTCATCATTATTATCATCTTGGTTGTAATAGACACAAAGTATTGAATTAATTCAACCATAAATGTTATGTTGTTTTTTCCATACTATCATTCCTTTTTAAAAAAAAACAAAATCAAATTACAAATTTCAATCAATTTGGCATTCAGGATTTTTTTCCTTACAAAAAAAAACATCATTATCATCATCATCAATGACGAATGTGTTTGAAATGTCATTGATTTTCATTTGTAACAAACGAAAAATTTCTTTAAAAAAAAAGAAAGAAAGAAAAAGAAAAAAGGTGAAAACGAATGGAAATTCATTCGTTTTTTTCTCCTATTTTTGTCTCCTATTATCATCATTACATTATTATTATTTAAATGTAAAAAATACATTACAGTGAAGTCAACTTTTCTCTGTTTTTTTTTCTGTTATTCTGTTGTCAAAATTGTGATTCTTTTCTCAAAACCAAAACAGAATTTTAAAAAAACAGAATTTTTGAAACACAGAATCTTTTGAAAACAGAATCTTTTTTCTTTCTTTCTTTTTTTACTATTCAAATAAAAATCTTTTTTTTTCTTTTTTTTTAAATTTGTTTTTGTTTTGTTTTGTTTCGTTGTGTGTGAAACTGTATTACGTAATTCGATGTATGCGAATGTTTTCTGTTTCAGTCCACACAATTCAAGGGAAAAAGTAGTGCAAAAAAATCAATCGATCAGGCGAATTGAATCAAAAAACCTCTATATATATCCTGTTTCCTTTCCTTTCTTTGATTTGATTTTGATTCCGTTTCACTTTAATTTTCACCGTGTGTATTATTAAGCGAGAAAATTTCCGTTATTTTTTTTTCGTTACTTGCCGATTTGATAATTAAAGGAAATTTCCAGGAATTTTTTTCTTCTCTCTCTCACACACTGTGAACTTAAAGTTAATTTAATTATTTTTTTTACCCCCTGTAAGTAACAAAAAAAAAGAAAAGAAAATTCTTTGATTCATTTAATCTAATAAAATTGATATTAGATCTATAGTCGATCGAAGAGAATATTCTTGTAGAATTTTTAAGCTAGAATAACGTCAGCAGCAGCGATAAATCTTATTATTAACTGGATTTTTCGTTTCAAAAATATCGTAAAAATTTCAAAACAAAACGGAAACGAAAAAAAATAACTTAAAGATTTTCTGCTCTGTTTTTTTTCAATTATTATTTCATCATTTGTCATCCAAAAAATCATTCATTTTTGTTTCATTTCAAATTTAGATTCTTGCATTTTTCAATTTTCAATTCAATTCATTCATTCATTCATTTCATTGATCATCGAAACATGATTATAACAAATGTTGATGACATTCGCATGATGATAACAAATATTGGATGATCCAGACATATCAACAAATTATTGAAGGCAAAGAAAGTTTGTGTGTGTCTGTTTTGAATTTGTTAGCCTGTTTTGCTTCGTGATTTCAATCAAATCAAATTTTTTTGTTTTTCAAACATTGTCAAAACAACTGAAAGCAAAATTTCAATTTTAAAACGTCATTTTTTTCTTTGGATGTTTGTAATTTACAAACGACCGTAACAACAGCAGCAACTGATAATAATGTTGTTTATAATAATCAAGTAATAATGTTATTATTAGGCCATCTTCATTATCATTATAATCAACAACAAGAACTACAGCAACAACAACAACAACAATCAGCTAATAATTCATTATTATCAACATCTGAATCAACAGAATCAACAACAACAACAACAATGATGAAATTATATTCAAATGATATAATTAAACAATTACAAGATCAAATAAAATTAATGTCAAATGATACATATCGTCAGGAACGTATTTATTATTGTATTGCATATTTTATAATAATAATAATAAGTTTTTTTGGTAATCTATTGGTTTGTCGTATTTGTTTGAAAAAATATACAAAAACAAATTCATTAATTTTATCATTATCAATATCAGATTTATTGATGACCGTATTCAATATACCGTTTAATTTTTTTCGTATTGCAAATTTCTCTTGGCCATTTGGACAACCAATGTGTTTTATTGTAAATTTTGTACAATATTTAGTTGTTTATCTGTCAAGCTATACAATGGCTATTATTGCTATACAACGTTATCAAAGTTTAACCGGTTTTCGTCGTCATTCAACATCGGTTGTAATTGATAATCATAATAATAATAATAGTAATAATAACCGTTATAATAATAATAATAATGGTGATGCTAATCCTTTATCAACAACAACAACAACAACAACAACATTAATAAATAATCAACAACAACAATCGACAACAACAACAACAACAGTGATAACATCATTAAATAACAGTAATAATCATAATGATAATATTATTATTGAACAACAACAACAACAACAACAACAAAATACAAATGAAACAACAACAATATTATCATTAATAAATATAATTTTTAATCAAATTTATCAATTATATTTACAAATAAAATTATTAATATCATCTGTTTTTTGTTGTTATTATTGTAAATATTATATAACTAAACAAATACCGGATAATGATGGTTACACACGCCGTACTATTTATATTTTGATTATAATAACATGGTTATTATCAGCATTAATATCATTATTATTTACATATTCATCTGAAGTTGTTGTTACTGAAGATGCAACATATTTATTATTATTTGCAATGAATTATCCAAAATTTTTAACAACAACAACATCGACAACAACAACAAATAATAATAATAATGATGATTATAACGATAATCTTCCTACAATGATGAATAATTCTTATCAGATAAACTATAACGAAACTGAAAAATTATTTGATTTTGTAAATAATGAAAATGTAAATGAATCTATTGAATCATCAACAACAGCAACGCAACAACAATCAATGTTTGATCAAACAACATTAAAACGTTGTCGTAATCCAATCAATAAAAATGTACAACAATTTTTATTGGAAAATTTTTCAATCAAACCAGATCTATTTATAACGGTTACAGTATTTGTAACACAATATTTTATACCATTAGCTATTGTTGGTTATATTTATATTAAAATTGGTAAAATTATACAACGACAAGGTAAATTATATGATAATAGAGGTAAGTTTTTTTATTATATTGTAATTTTTTTATTTTTATCTACAAAATAAAAATAAGAATTTTAATTTATTATTATTATTATTTTTGGTTATATTTTAAAAATCCATTATTTTGTAAAATACAAAATGCTGCCAAGTTAGCTGCATTGATGTAATTTTTTTTAATATTATCCATATCATTATATTATCCTCTTGTAACGATACGGGCATTTTTTTGTTTCCAATTTCTAATAGATTCAAAAATGTTTGTTTGTTTTCAATTATTCATAAGAAAATGTTTATAATTTTTTTTATATTATAAAAAAGTATTAGTAGTAGTAGAAGAAGAAGAAACTCTTCAGAATATTAGTGAGCATTAATTTAATTTTATTTTTTAAAAAGCAAAAAAATGAAAATTCTTTGGAATTTTTCCTTTTTTCGCTTTATTCAGTTCAGTTTTGCAGTTTTTTTCCAATACATTTCGCTTCGTTTTTTTTGGGTCTAAAAATATTTGACACTTTAATATTTTGAACAAACAGAAGAAGCAGAAACAGAAACACGAAATTCATTTCAAAAAAGATTCATTCATTAATTTTTGTTTGTTGAGGAATTTAATCCGTACATTGTGAATGCATTTGAATGCGAATTGGTTTTTTTTTGTAAAAAAATTTCAAAAAAAAAATAATCTAAAATTTGGTTATCAATTCTGTCTATTACTTTTGTAAAACTATTACTTTATCTGTTTATTTTTGCTTTTTTGCTTTACGTTTTTTCCGTTTTTCGGTATTTTTCAATATTGTAGGAAATGCAAAAGCACGTATCAGACAACGTAAAAAATTACGTCGTATATTAATGTTAATATTAATGGTTGCTGCATTTGCTATTTGTTGGCTACCATTACATTTATTTCATTTATTAACCGATGCTGGATTTTTACATTATAATTATCGTATATTTATGATGGTAAGTACAAAAATACAAAATACAAAATACAAATTACAAATACAAAATACAAATAATAATAATATTCCAATTAAATTTCAAATGAAACAAAAAAAGAAAGAAAGAAATTTTTGTTGTTATTTTTTTCCAAATTATAATCTAATTCATTATTTATTTGATTCTTGATTCAGTAGAAATCAAGAATCAAGAATTGAGAATTTTCGATTCTGTATTCTTTTCCATTTTACCACAATTTTTTTTCTCATTTACTTTATTCGATTCCCTCTTCTCTCTCTCTCTCTCTCTCTCTACCAGATCAATAATTGGGTAGTTCAGGGCTTGCTGTTTGGCGCCCGAGGGTCTATTCCCACCTTCACGGTGGATGTGTTAAAAAAAATCGGAATTTTTAACAAAGAATTCATTACCGATTTATCATTATTGATCATCCAATCTTCATTAAAAATTGTTCACAATCACCTGTATGGTTGATTGCTTTGTTTGATTGTATTTATATTTATATTTTATTTATTTTATTTATTATTGTTATCATCATCATTTTTTTTTTTCTTTTTTTAATATGTATTCACTGTGTTAGAAGCAACTCCAGTTAGGAGCAGTTAATAAAAGTTGTTCTCTCTTTGCATCTCTACTTGAATTTTTTTCATGGGAAAAAAACAAAAATTTCCGTTTGTTGTTTGTTTTTTTGAATAGGAAGAACAAAAGTGGAAAAACTTTTGCAACAAGCACATTGTTCATTATATTTAGGTTGCGTAATATTTTAGTTAAAACTTTTTTGTTTTTCCTTGTTATTTTTTCCAGTAAACAAGAATTTGTAGAAGGAAGAATTAGAATAGGACACGAGGAAATGAGAATCTTATATTTATTTTTTTTTAAAGTATCATTTTTTTTCCTGAAACATTTGATGAAAATAAATGAATCAAAAATACAAGAAAGTTTTTTATTTTCATTTTGTTTATCTCTCAAGCACCACTCTCATTCATTTTAGAAAGAAAAAAAATTGGAGAAAGGAGGGAGGATAAGAAGAAGAAGAAAAACATATTTATTTTAACAATGGTGGTGTGGTTGGAGGTTGGAAGGAGGGGGAAAAATCAAAAATCAGTAAAAATAAAAAAAAAATAAAAATAAAAATGAAAATCATAAAAAAAGAAAATCATAATCAGATCAAAAATCATCATCATTATCGATTATTGATTATCGACTATCGATTGTTTGTAATTGTAATTGTAATTGTCGAATCATTAATAATATTGCAGGATTAATAATCATCATTTTTCATCCATCCATCCATCCATCCATGGTGTTATAATTTTAATATCATATCGATTTATAAAATATTGATAATATTATAATTATTATTATTATAATAATAACGATCCAAATTGATATTGGATTTTGATTAATAATTTTTTTATATTGATTTTTTTGTAAATTATAATTATAATGATAATAATGATAATCATCATCATTATCATTATTATTTGGATTGTTTTCCTCACTTTCATCATTGTCTTGTTTGAATATTTTATTTGATTTCTTCTTCTTTTTCTTCTTCTTTAATTCCTGTTCATCATTACCAATTTCTGCTTCTTCATTTTTGTTGTTATTGTCGTCATCATCATCATTATTATCGTCAAAATTATCATCATCACCACCATTAACAACATTGTCATCAATAAATTTTTTATTATTACCATTACTATTACAATTATCATTTATTAAATGACCAAATTGTTTCTGTTCATTGCCATCATCATCATCATCGTTATCATTTATTTTCATTTTTCTATTCGATTCTTGTTGTTGTTGTTGTTGTTGAAGTTTTGTTGTTGTCGTTGTTGTTGTTGGCTTTAAATTACGATTTTCCATATCATTTATAATTATTTTTTCATCCATAAACAATGATGATTTTTGCTGTTGCTGTGATGATGGTAATTTTTTTACCATTTCTATTTCTACCTTTTTGGTTGTTTCCGGTACAGTTGTTTTAGATAATGATTGTTGTTGTTGTTGTTGTTCATTATTATTATTATTAGTTTTATTATTATTAATATTTTCATTATTATTATTATTTATTTTCATTGTTTTTTTTGTCATTTCTAAATAATCTTTACTTATATGGCATAATATTTCAATTTTTCTATTATGTTTACAATGATTATTATCATGTTGTTGTTGTTGTCGATGTTGTTGTTGTTGTTTTTGTTGTTGTTGTTGTTCATTGTTGTTGTTGTTGACAATATTGCCATGAACAACATTATTATTATAATTTCTAAAATTATTAAGATCATTACGTCCTAAATATCGTGTTGTCGATGTTGTTGTTGTTGCGGTTGTTGTTGTTGTTGTTGTTGTCGATGAACGTTGACGATATTCATTCAATTCTAATATAAATTTTGTTCGACATAATTGATCAATCATTATTGATAATTTTTCATTATTATTATTATTAATATTATCATTTACAAATGAATTTGTTGACCAAGAATAATGATTATTATTATCATTATTATTTGATGATGATGATGAAGGTGATACTATAAATATAATATCGACAAAATTTCCACAACGTATACGACCACGTAATGAATTTATATGAATATTTAACGATAATGATGATGATGATGATGATGATGATGACGATGGTAATGCTGTTGTTGCTGCGGTTGTTGATGATGATGATATTGGTGATATCTGTATAACATTATTCATCATCATCATCATTGAACGTTTTTTCATTGGATAATAACGATTATTATTATTATTATGATTATTAGTATTAGTATTATTACTTGTATTATTACTAGTATTAGTATTATTATTATTACTACGATTATAATTATAATTTGTAAATAATAATTTATAATATATATCCATATCGATACAAGGATTATGTATACGTAATTGTGCAAATAATATACATCCAATTGCTTTTGTAATAATTATTATTTAAAAAAAATTCGAATGGGTCATTCACAAATAAAATAGAATAAAAAAAATGATTTGTAATTAATTATTTTCAAATTACAAAAATAATAACTTACCATTAAAAACTAATGGAATATAATTACAATTTAATGATGATGATGATGATGATAATGATAATAAATTTAATGTTTTTTGTTGTTGTTGTTGTTGTTGTTCATCATTGATTGTTGTTGTCAATGTTGTTGTTGTTTGTTTTTCTTCTTTTTTAGCTTTTTCATTAATCATCATTATTGATGATGATGATGGTGATGGCGATGTTGTTATGAAACGATTTTTTATTTCAATTGTTTCATTAAAATCTGTTCGTTGAAATATACGAGATCGACGCCATTGTTGATTCTGGTGATGATTCTGTTGCTGTTGTTGATTTTGCTGTTGTTGTTGTCGTCGTTTATTTTTTCCCATCATCATTATGATTTATTTCGTTGTTTCGTTTTTCGTTTTTTCTCGTTTGTAAAATTGTCAACGAAAATATATTTTTTTTTCAAAAATTTTTTTTTAGCCAACAAAACTCGAATCAATTACATCGTTGACGTTTTATATATGTATTTTTTGAACAAAAGGAGATTTTCGAAGTTTTTTTTGAAAAATTGAATTAAATTTTGGAATTTTTTTTTCATTTTCATTGAAATTCCATTTTTGTTTTTTCGCTTTACAATTTAATTATATTATTTTTTTTGTTCTTTTGTTCGACTATTTTCACCCAATCGGTATATGATTGGTCATTTATCATCATCATCATATTGGCTATCTTGGTTTCCTTTTTCTTGGATCAATTTGTTATTAAGTACGGTTTTTTGTTTTTGTTGTTTCGTTTCATTCGGCATCAATAGATTTGCTTTTTTGGTTGGCTATTTTGTTTGTTTGTTTTGTTCATTTAAACTGGATTAGATTGTCAAATTTTTTTTTCTCTCTCTCTTGAGATTTTTCATGTGGGTTGGTTGTTTTTGTTTTCAGATCATTAAACGATGTTGATGAAAATTGAATGATTTGCTTTTTTGGGTGATTAAAATGATAGACATACAAATAGAGAGAGAGATGGACTTGAAGAAAAAAAATGATGATGGTTTTCAATTGAAACCAGAAAAACATCAATTAGATGGATCCACACAAACAAACGAAGAAAATACAACAAAAATCAATACAAACAACAACAACAAAAAACGATAATCAATCAAAATTAATTTTAAAATTTTTTCATTTTTTTCCCATCCATCCATTCATCCATCCATCATCTATCATCATCTATTATCAACTATTCAATTTTGTAGGTACATTGGTTGGCAATGTCATCAGTTAGGTAAGTAGTTTTTTTTTCTTGGAATTTTTCCCAATTGAAATAATTTATTTCAATGTTTGTTTTTCACGTTTTTGGAAAATTGAAAATCGAATCTCTGAAATTTCATCTGGAAATTGAAAAAATGCAAAAAAAAACTTGAAAAAAACAAATTGAACCAAATCAAACTAACCAAAAAAAAGCTATAATCCATTTATATATTGTTGGCTAAATAAAACATTTCGCCATACAGCAATGAAAATATTATGCTGTGGTCGAATTGAATGTTGTCGTTTAATATTATTAATGAAACAACGTAAACAACGACGAAAACAACAGCAAAAGCAACAAGATAAATCAATTATGATGACTGTAAATCATCGTAATCATCATCATCATCAAATTGATATACAAAGTTCATTCGATAATGATAATGATAACAACAACAACAACAACAAAAACGACAACAACAACAACAACAACAATGATAATCAATCAACATCACCAACAGCATTCATAACTGATGATGATTTAGATGATTTAAATCAAACAAATCAATCGATTATTATTATTAATAATGATTGATTGATTCTGTAAAGCAGATGAATCGATTGAATGTCAACAACAACAACAAAAAATCGCTGAACCACCTTGATTGAATAGATTGATTGATTTCAGGTATGTTTCTTGGAAAATTCCCTGGAAATAAAAAATTATTCGTTTTTTTTTTAAATAGAAAATACCCAGGCAGAATTATTACTCTTTAAAAACAGTTTTAGAACTGTATAACTATTTAAAACTCTTATAAAAGTATTACAATTTTGGATTTCTATTAAAAAACTATTACAATTTAAAACTGTTAAAAAATTATTAATGAGTGGAAATCAGAATTCAAAAAATTAGTGGACAAAATTGAATTTGCAACAATTTCAGCATATTGTTAGTTTTTAGAACTATTGTTCTTTATTTAAACGATCTTTTCAAAATACATCTTTGTTTTTATTCGATCGTTTCAATATATTATTTGCTAACCATGTTACTGGTTATGAGATATTGGGAAATCTAAGTCGAGAAATAACTAAGTCCAACTAAAGTGCGGCCAATGGAGTTAACAAGTTCCATAAAGAATTCATGCGAAGAAAATACGAACATTGGATGTCAACGTTGTATGTTGAATTCCATTCTATTCTATCTAAGATCTTGGTAGAGAATGACAACAAACGAAAACTCGATGATGCTAAACCAAGTCTAGTGGCCATATTTTGATTGTACAATTTTATTATGATTTTATTATGTTTTTTTTAAATTTTAAAATAAAAATTGATATGCTTTTCTGATTAATTGAATGAATGTTTCATTAATTGTGCGTCATCCAATAGGATGTTTGCAGGTTGATTGGCTTGAAAAATTTATAAAAAATTAATTTTGAATGGTATTTTTCATGGTATAAAAAAATTCTACCAGGGACCCCCATTTCGAAAAATTTTTGAAAAGTCTTTAAAAACAGTTCTTAAACTGTTAAAATCAGCGCGTTTTTTAAAGGTTTTAAAATAGTATTTTAATAGTAATGATTTACAGTTTTTAAACTGTTTTTAAAGAGTAAGAATTCTGCCTGGGTATTACAAAATTTCCGGCAAATTTCCTTATTTTTTAAGAAATTTCCCCCCTCCGCAACAAAATTGTTTTTCCCTTCTTTCGATTCTATCTTGCTATGCTTGCTATTGAATTTTATTTTATTATTTAAAAGAACGAAAAATCAATTTTCGTTCGTTTCGTTTGGTTCCCCATCCTTTATTCCATCATTGTTTTATCATTAAATAAATATTGATGATGTTGATGAACAACCAACCAACCAACGAACCGAACTGAATAAAAAATAAGTTGATTTTGCTTTCGCCATGCATCTCTCTCTCTCTCTCTCTCTCTCTCTCTCTCTCTCTCTCTCTCTCTCTCTCTCTCTCTCTCTCTCTCTCTCGCTGTGAATATTGATTGATATTTTGGAAAATGGGGAAAAAATCGATAATCAGCAGAAAACAATATTGTAGTGTTACAATATGTTCGAGGTCAGCCTTGGCTTTCGAATTATTTAATTAACATTGGAAGTTCGGTTGTCGAACTTCGGAATTGTATTTAAGCATGAACAAAGTTTAATAAAGTTTGACTTATTGTTCTGAGAGTAAGTTTCTTGCTTGCGTGATCTAACTACAACACTCTACTAGACAGCGATTACATTATATGGTGGCAGAGGTGGGATTCGAACCCACGCCCCCGAGAAAAATTACGACGATCGAAATAAAACTGTCGATGAACCGATTCCTATTGGAGCTAAGGTGCTAGTCAATCATCCCGTCATACAGGTTGGACGCTGTCAAAAGCTTTTACCGAAAAATAAGGGTCCGTTCGAAGTAGCTGAACAATTATCGTCAAATTCTTATTACGTAAAGGATGGAGATGGACAGCTACTCAAGGTACATCGTGACCAGATAAGGATTACAGGAATGGAAGCGAATCCTCCTAAAATCCAAAAGCGTGGCAGACCTCGTGGGGAGGTGTAGTGTTACAATATGTTCGAGGTCAGCCTTGGCTTTCGAATTATTTAATTAACATTGGAAGTTCGGTTGTCGAACTTCGGAATTGTATTTAAGCATGAACAAAGTTTAATAAAGTTTGACTTATTGTTCTGAGAGTAAGTTTCTTGCTTGCGTGATCTAACTACAACACTCTACTAGACAGCGATTACATTATAATATATATTTTCAACAATAACAACAACAAAATAATGAAAAAAAGCAAAATCCTAATAAGATTTTCATTTTCATTTTCATTTTCATTTTTTCTTCGTGTTTCGCTATGTGTGTTTCGCTATGTATGCTTGTTGAATTTGAAAAAAACTGAAAATATATGGAAAATATATCAGATGAAAATGAAAATGAAAAGAAAGGGAGATGGAAGAATTCGAGAGAGGGAAGAAAAAATCATGAATATAATGCGATAAGGATTTCCCTGAAGATTTTCAGAGATTTTTTTCATATAGTTTTTTCTATTTTCTTGTTTTTTATTATTATTATTTTTTTTCATTGATTCAATCACCAACAATATTGGCAATATAGACCATTATTAATCGAATGAAAAGTAACAACAATAACATCAACCAGAATTTGATTGAATAAAACAAATGAAACGAAACACGAAACAAAGCGAAAAACAATTTATTCAAATGAAATGATTGAATCGATTTTATCGAAAGATTTTGGTTTTTCATTTTCATCATAATCATCATTATCATCATCAATCAGCAAAATGATGATGATTTTTTTGTGCCATAAATTCTTCTTCTTCATCTTCCCTAATAGCAATGTTATTTCGATGTTTTCAATAATGAACTATACTGTATTGCGAATATTTTCATTTTGGAATTTATTCCAATTCAAAATATCAATAATGAATAATGAATTTTGTTTGTTTGGATGTTTGTCTGTTTGAATGGTTGTAAATGTTGTTTATAATTATGATTATGATTATGATTCTCATACAAACAAACAAAACAAACAAGTAATGAATTGGACAATAAGATAACTTTTTATTTTGTTGTTCGGCTGCTGTTGATCTGATTTGTTTAATCATTCCATTGAATTCCTTTGCTTCGTTGTTGTTGTTGTTTTTTCGTTTGTCGAGTACAATCATGTGTTTAGCATCATCATTTGACAATAATGTACAGCGAAAACAGGGGAAAAAACGAGCCAAAAAGACAGAGAAGGAGAGAAAATGAACAACAACAACAACAGAATGGACAACAACAACAACAAAAAATGATAATTCAAAGTTATCAAAGTAACGAAGGAAAAAGAAAAAGAAAAGCAAATTTTTATTGATAATGTCATCCGAAATTATCAAAGAAACACACACACACACACATAAATCAAATCAATGGTTGTTAATTGATTTTTTCGTTTTCGTGCTTCTTTGCACAGTTATATCTAATCAATCAATCAATCGATCGATGATTGAATTATCAAAAGAAAAAAAAATTTGTTTCGTCGATATATCACTCTCATTTGTCCAAATGAACTTTTAGTCATTCAACATTTAAAATTCAAAAACAAAAACAAACCAACCAAGTAAAATAAGGAACCAAAATCAATAAATCAGTTTTTTTTCTTCGATTTTCTGTTTCTCATCATCCATAATCATCATCACTGATGACAGACAAATTTTGTTGACAAAAAAAAATTATTTCGAAATTTGATTTTTGTTTGTTTGTTCTGTTTTTTTGCTTTTTTTTGGGTTTTTGTTTCATCACCAATAACGTCAAACCTGTGATTTTTTTACTCGATCAGGTAAATTAAATCAATGTAAATATCAAACGTGTAACGAAACGCTTGTTTGTTTTTGTTTTTGGTTTTTGTTTTTGGGTAAATGTCATTTTGATTTCGCAAACTCAAAAAAAAAATTTTTTAATTGAATTTTGCTCAAATTTCAATTTGATTTATCATCATCATCAAGTGGTAGTTAGGTAGATTTAAATCCTGTAAATCCTCCTCAGTCATAGAGAAAATAACTCCTATTTTTTTTTACTAAATTGATTGCATCGTTGTTGTTGTTGTTGTCGTTTGTAATCAAATCTGTACACACTTGGATCTTCTTTTGTAATTAATTCTAATTAATTTGTTGATTATCATCCTATGTGTTTGTGCGCGTTACAGTTACAAATTTTGATCCAATTTTCGGATAAGATTCGATGGCTAAATTGATAGTAAAAGCAGCAGCAGCAGCAGCAAATTTTTTAATTTAAAATCAATCATTGAATTGATTTGATTGGAATCGATTTTCTACATAATCATTCAATAGTTTTGAAAAAAAAGTTGTCAAATTTTTCACTTTTTTTCACTTTTTTTCAAAATTCTTTAAATTCCTTGTTTGTTTTGCTTTATTTTCTTTCCCATAGAAACAGAAAATGGAAACTTCTTCATCATCATCATCATCGAATGATTCGAATGGTATTCGTTTAATAGCAGCTGGAATTTTATTCATATTAACATTATTAATGGGTACAATACCAGTTTATTTATTGGAATTTTCGACAAAATATTTTAGCCGTATCAAAAAATCAAATTCAAATGAAAATTCCTATACATTATCATCATCATCACCATCCACATCCACATCGACAACAAAATTATTGTTAATGAAAAATCATAAACGACGTTGGTTTCATCATGATCGTATTGTACAATTTTTAACACAAATTGGTGGTGGTGTCCTTTTCTATACGGCATTCGTACATATGTTACCTGAAATTCGTGAAAATTATGAATCATATCTTAATGATAATAATGATAAATCAAACAATATGACAAATAATGTGATAAATAAGACAAATTTAATGATTTTTGCAGGTGATGATAATGGTGGTGGTGGCGATGAAGGTGGCGATGAAGATTCATTACCATTAGTCGATCTTTGCGCATGTGCAGGACTGTTTGGTATATTTTTACTTGAAGAATTGATGCATTTATTATTAGGTAATCATGGCCATGGCCATGGTCATCATTCGAATGATCAACCACAGCAACAAGAAAATGAATCGAATCAAAATAGACAACGATTACAACAAAGACAACGACAATATTCTCGACGTTTATCATCATCATTTAGACAATGTAGCGGTGATAAACAAGTTTCAAAATATAGTCAACAAATTAATGATGATTTTCCACCACCATCAACTTCTTGTTCATCATCGATTCCGATGAATGTTGGTGAAAATTCCAAAATAACCACCACAGTAGCAACAACAACAATGAACAAATCACCATTGAGTGGAAATAGTAAAAAATTAAATAATCCATCAACAATATTATTATCAAGTGGTTTTAGTGAAACACATCCAATATCATTGAATCAACAGCAAACAATTGTTGATTATAATACCTGTTCCAAATCCAAATGTAAATATTACTTTTTTTCCTTTAAAAAAAAGATTTTTACCTGACAATTTACCTGCCTGAAAACAATCAATTTTTGAAACTTTTTAATTCAATTTTCTTTTTCTTTTCTCTTCATAAACCTTTCTATCCATCTACCTCTATAGGTTCACATCCAAATCATCAACATCAATCGAATGATAATGAACAGAAGAATAATGTTTTTATTGTTAACAATGAAAATGAAATTATTATGATGAATCAAAACAACAACGACAACAATGTTAATGATCATATTACAGACAATAAATCATCAACAATATGGCCAAATATAATTGATAATTTTCTATTAATATTAGCATTTTCATGTCATTCAATATTTGATGGTATATCGATTGGTGTACAAACAAAACATGATGAAATTTGGACAATGTTAATTGCAATATTATCACATAAATTATTGATTGCATTTATATTATCATTTCAAATTTATGAAAAATGTAATGAAAAATTATCCATTAATCCATTATCTGGTTCATCATCAATAATTAAACACCAAAGACGACAACATATAAAAGGAGCTAAATTAATATTATGGTTTTTTAGTACATTGTTTGCATTAATGTCACCCATTGGTATATTTATTGTTATGATTATGAATAATCAATCGGATACACCGAATGAAAAAAGTCTGCATATAATAATATTGGCTGCTATTTCAGCTGGTACTATACTTTATATTGTTTTTTTCGAAATTATTGATAAACAAACTACACGTTTACATTTGAATGGCCTAATACAATGGATTGCAATGGCCATTGGTTTTGGTTTGATGCATCTTATTTCACAGTTATTTTATGAATAATGAACTACGAAACAAAAACAACTTTATTTTGATAAAATTTAAATTAATTTTCATTATTTTGTAATTATTTTGATATTTACGATCATGTTTGGATGTTTTAATTATTATTTTATCTATCCCTTTAAAAAAAATTGAACGAAAACATTATTATAATCATTATTATTATCGACGAAATGAAATTGATAAATTATTTTCTTGTTTTTTTTTGATTTTTAATTATCATTATTAATTATCATCTGACTTGTGAATTGAATAAAATGAAATAAAAAAATTTGAAATGAACAAAATTTAAGCCCAAAAATTGCTTTTCCTTATTTTTGTTTCGTTCAAACAAACAAAAATGTTTGTTTGTTTGTGACTTTTATCGATGGTTGGTGTGTGTGTGCGTTTGATGATGATAATAAACATGATTAGATCGATCGATCGATCGACTGATTTGTGAAAATATTTTTCCTTTTGTTCATAGTGTGACATTGATTTGTTCAATAATTTTTTTTATTTTTTTGGTTTCAAAGCAAAAGTGAGAGTGAAAAACAGCATGAAAAGAATGGAAAAATTCAAAATACCCGATATTCCAAAAATATCGCCAATTATTTCGGATAAAATTTTATCGTCATCATCGATGGAACGTAAACCGAAACCAAAACAACAACAACAACAACAACAAAAGCGACAACAACAACCAGAATCAACCACAACAACAACAGCAAATAAAGAAATTATAATTGAAAAAAAATTATGTCCATCATGTTCAAGATTATTAATGACCAATACAATTATGCATATACAAAAATGTTTAACCAATCTATTGAACATTATTGATAATGATATTATCAATGAATATTGTATGGATGATAAGAAGAAAAAGAATTTTACGAAACATTCATCAATGATTGATCATCATTTTGAAAATAAGAAAAATAATATTGAAAAAGTTTTTATAAATAATAATGTTCAATCATCTTCACATATTATCAAAAGTAATAATGATGATGATGATGATGATGGCAAAAAAAATGTAGCGAAATTTTGCTGTCAACAACAGGAAAATTTGTCATCAATTTGTCACCAGCAACAAAATTATGATAAACAAACTAAAATTGTACTACCAGAAGCAAATGAATCGAGACATCAACAATCAAATCCATTAGTTTGGAATAATGAATCGATTAGTGATGAGAATAATTTTGGTCATCCACATCAACAGCAGCATGAACAACAACAACAAATTGATAATCAACATCAAATCAATCATCATCAACAACAACAACAACAACAACAACGTCAGCAAAAAATTATTGTTGACAAAAATACAATTTTTCAAACACCATTATCAACAACAGAATTATCAACTGAAATGATGATGAAAAATTCTTCAAATTCATATTTTCAGGAAAATTATAATGCTGTTGTTGATGTTGATGTTGATAATGAAGAAATTCTTGAGAATTTGAATAAAAACATTATGAATAATGATGATGATGATGATAATGGAGATGTAAATGTTTTGAATAAAACATCCGATCGATTAAAGAATTTAAATACTGAATTCGGTTCATCGGGTGATGATGTCCGAGCGTTGGCCGCATCCGCATCCGCATCCGATTCTATAAATGTTATCATTGATAAAAATGATTGTCCATATGCATATGTTACAATAATAACAAATAATTTACAAGCAATCAATTCAATTATAATGGCCAATTCATTATATTATTATAATAATCATAATTTAATTATACATCATCAACAAAATGATAATAATAAACAAATTAAACATTATTATCGTATACCATTGATAATATTCATACAGAATGATGATGATCATCATAAAATTGATTTAGAAATCATTCAATTGATTCGAAGATTTTTTGATCATGTAAGTTTTTTTTTACTTCTCTAATAAAAACTACCACAACAGCAAATCGAAAGCAAAACTTTAATCAAATTCTTTCATTTTCTTTTACTTGTTTACCAAAAAGGTGATCGAATTAAAATCAAACGATTTAACATTATTAAATAATAAAAGTCTTGGTATAAATCATCAAAAAGTACATTTATGGAAATATTTATCCGAAGAGAAAATTTATACGAAATGTATTTATTTGGAATCAAATTTATTGGTATGTTTTTCTTCGATGTTTTGTTTTTCTATTGATTTTGTAATGGATTATTTTGTTGTTTTTGTCCAAACAACAAATCGATTGGTTGAGAGGGGAAAAAAATAACACCACCAAAAACTGTTTTTCTGTTTTTTTTTCACACATCCTTTTTTCCCCATCACATCCCCAACGTGTTAATCACTTTGATCATATTATTATTATTATTATTATGTTTGGTTTTGGTTTTGGTGGTTATTATTTGTTTTGTTTTGTTTTTTTTCATTATTTATTTTTTTCTCATATATAGATTGTTGGTAATATATCAAATCTATTTATTGATTATATGGAATTATCAGCTTGTGTTGATTGTTTTTTTATCGATTATTTCAATTGTTCAATGTTTGTTTTTGAACCAAATAAACAAACATATAGACAGTTAATACATTTTGGATCGAAATCATCATCATCATCATGTATGTTTTTATCGATTGTTATTTTCCCACAAGGAGATTATTTATTTATTTATTGAATTTTCTCTGTTTTACGGTTATTTTTTTTTCTTCGGTTTGTAGCTTGTTCAATATCGAATTCGGTGGTGAATAATAATGATAATTTAGATGGTAATCATAATTTAGATGATGAACCAATGGATGAAATAACTTTATTAAATGAATTTTTTCATTCAAAATGGAAACGTTTATCATTTATTTATAATTATTTACGTAATGATCTTAGCTATACACAACAATCAGCATATTTAAGGTATTTATTAATTTCTTTTTTTTGTGTTTGTTTCCGGGAATATTTCCAATGAATTTTTCGTCGTTTCCACCTACAAATGAAAAAATAGATTTGGTGAAAATATTCGTATAGTTAATTTTGGTAATTATCGTCAAACAACAACAACAACAAATAATACTAATCAACAACAACAACAACAAAATGATAAAATATTTTCATTACAACCATGGGATTATAAATTTAATTTAAATTATGCATCATTAATGATTAATAATAATAATAACAGTAATAATAATGCTAATAATAATCCATTTGAAAATGATCCAATCGATGATTATTCAAAATTTTATCTATTAATATTTATACGAAGAATTTGGCCACTTATATCGATGGTAAGTGTTAATTTTTCTCTCTGAATTGATTGATTTTTGAATGAAAATTTTGCTTCAAAAATCTTAGAAATTAACCCCATTAATGCTTGAAATGGAACAACAACAACAACAACGACAACAACAAAATCCTAAAAAATGGTCAGTACGTGAAATAATAACCATGTTTCAATCAAGATTTGATGATCGTATACAGTCACCATCATCATCAACATTAACACTATCGTCACCATTATCAAATTATCGTAATAATTTTGATCAAAATTCATTTTCCTTACGTCGATTATCAACAACAACAACAATGAATAATAATCGATTCTTATATGATAATAGTAACAACAACAATGATGATGATCGACAGCAATTCAAACGTAATCAGAAAAATCAAATGTCAAAAGAATCGGGTAAATGATTATTAACAAAATGAAAGAAAGAATATTCTTAATTTGTTTGATGTGTGTTTGATCTGTCTATGAGCGTGGGTTGATGCTGAATGAATTGATAAAACATTTTTTCTTCCTTTCTTTTCTTCCTTTCTTTTCTTCCTTTCTTTTTTTTGGTGAATTTAGCAGAAAAATCATTGAATCATGTTTCAATTGTCAATAATGTTACCATGACAATCGACAATAGTGACAGCAACAACAACGACGATGATAATCAAGATGAACATGTTTTGAATTTTGATTATGAACAATCAAATCAGTTTGAACAACAACAGGAACAACGATGTTTGAAGAATGATCATCAGGATGATGTTGAAGAAGAAATTGTTACCACGAAACAAATTGGCATGTATTATGTTTATCATGTTTTCAAAAAAAAAAAATGAACTAAATGCCTTTGTTTTATTCAATGTTTTTTCCCTCACTAGATTACAATATGCAAAACAACAGCAACAATATTGGTAGGAAAGATGAATGGGAAAATGGCCAAATTGATTGGCTACATCAATATCAATCGGACAGAATTATTGATCGTCTTTTGACTAAATTCTGAACACAAAAAAACAAAATTCTGCTGCCATTTTTTAAAGAAAATAAAAATTGAATTTTATTGAGAGAAGAAAAAAAAATTTCGTGATCAAGATCAAAATGAATAACCGAATGAATCGATTCATCAATAATACATTTATCTTGTTTGCTTCGTTTCGTTTCTTTGAATTTTCAATAAGATTTTCTTTTTTTTTCCTTTTCCTATCTAAACATTATAACCGATTGATTTATCGGAATGTACTCAATATCCACGTCCAAACAAAATTGGATTAAAAATCAACTTTTTTTTTGTTTTGTTTTCAAGTTTTTCTATGTTTTAATAATAATATAGGATAATATTAACACTTTCCTCTCTAACGGGATATTTACAATTCTTTTCTCATTTTTATAGGTGGTAAGGGTTAAAAAAAATCATCAAAAATCAGCACAGAAACAATTTGTATTTATAGATTACAGAAATCTAGTATTTTTTTTTGCCCAGAATTTTCATCATCAGCATTATTATTATTATTTTCGTAAAGATCAAATATTTATTCTGGGGGGGAAAAAAAGTTTTCTGTTGTTGGGGGAAATGGCGGCGGCGACGGTGGTGGCAGGGTTAAACAGAAATTAAACACAACATTTCATTTGAAACATTTCATTTTGATGTGGATATTTTTAGCATTATTTGTATTTGCAAAAGGTTATTTATTTTAATTTAAAAAATTTAAAATAAAATTAAAAAAAAATTCAATTTCAACAAACAAACAAACAAACCAGTAAAAAAAAGATTCTGGTGTTTATCTGGTGGTGTGCATAATGAAAATAATGTGGATAATGAAATTACATTGATTTTTTCGTTTGGAATGCCTATGGGGTAATCCAATCTAATCAAGTAATGAATGAATGAAAACAAAAAATATGAAACAAACTGATTTTCACTGATTCAATCCATTCAATAATGGATTTTTTTGAAAAAAATTTTAAAAAAGATGAAATATGTGCTGCCATCTATTGAATGGAAATAGTAACCGATATGTGTTTTTTTCCTTTTGTTGAGAAAAAATCCAAAATTTGAAAAATTTCTTTTCAGCATTTTTTTTTAATATTATCATTTTGTATTGGTGAAACGATCCGAATAAATATGATGATAATGATGATGATTAAAAATGACAAAGCAAGAGAATATATATTTTTTTTTCCTATTTGTATTGTGTTTTGAGTGCAAAGAAAAAAAAACATTTCAAAATTTCATTCATTCAGGTCATCATCCAAAATAATAATAATATCATTTACATCCTGATAAACACCTTTGCATAAAGGTGTTTATTTTTTCATTATTCTCTACACACACACACACAAACAGCTGTATAATCGTCGTACCGAAACACAAACAAAACAAAAACAAATATCCAATACATATCCATTTAGATTTGCGATGAAAAAAAAGAAAGAAACAGGAAAATTCTATCAAATAACAAATGCTGATGATGATGATCGGTTGAATAAATTCATTGAAAAGAAGGAGATTGAAAAATATATTTTCCATTATTTCATCGAGATGATGAATATGGAATAGTTGGTTGGTTGATTGAATATATGTTTATTGGATTCATAATTCAAACAACCATAACAACCATAACATCATTTTTGTTCAGGTTTTGTCCAGGTTTACACAATCTAAATTTCATCAATCATAACACCATATTGATGATGATGCTAACATCAACAATATTATTATTAATTCAATTATCGACATCAATTCAACAATCAATAGATTTAGTACCAAAATTAATACGTCGTCCAACACATTTAGATCATTATCTTTGTCGTCAATTACATAATGGTATTGGTTTACGTGCTATTGCTGTTACTGTATGTAGAAAAAAAATTTGTATTTTGGAAACATTTTTTCATTTCTCCCATGTTTTTCTTCTTTTTCCCCCCGAAGAATCTAAGCGGTGATGTTTGTCGAACCTATTGTCGTGTGATGGATCGTATGGGTGGAAAAATTTACTATACTGAAAATATTAGTCCAAATTTTGTTCGTTGTGGTTTATATCAAGCAAGGGTAAATTTTGTTGTTTCAAAATTATGTTTTTATTTAAAGTTTAAACAATTTTTTTTTCATTTTTCAAATAGTGTGTGGATGGACAATGTATTGGTCATAATTTTCCCGTAAATAATAATAATAATAATAATAATCAAATGATAACATCATCTGTATCGATTTTATCCGATAATAATAATCAGTTTGGTAATGATGATGGTGATAATATCAGCAACAGCGACAATAATGATGAAACAATCGATAAATCATCATCGATAGAATCGATTGATATGATGAAAAAATCATCAACAGCAACAGCAACAACAACAACAACAACAACACCATCATTATTATCATCAAAATCAATGGCCAATCATCATCAATGATAATCAAATTGAAATTCTTTGAAGGAAATTTTTTTTACAATAAGTTTTCGTTGATATAAATAAAAATGAAAATGAAAAATGACAAATGAATTTATCTTGCGATGTAATGTTTTTTACCAAACGGTACATTTTTTCACTGGATTCATACGGCTACCAATTTCACAATTATAAGCATTTGAAAAATCATATGAATTTGATAATGGTCCAAGTACGCTAAATTGAATTTTAACGAAGAAAAAAAAAAGAAAATTAATAGAAATTTACAATTTTTGCTTTCAGTGTTGATTTACCGAATAGGTCCAGGACTATGTACCGATGAACGAATCTTGTTCAATGCATCTTCAGGTCTCATCGAACCACACCAGATCTGAAAAAAAATATCAAGTAATAAAAAAAAATAATCATTATCCAAGGAAATTTCTTCTTTCTTTCTTCTTTGCTTAAATAATTTAATGATCGTTACCTGTGCATAATTTAGAAAAAAAAGCTGATCATGTGTTAGATTAAGACCGGGTAATAATGGTTCAACATTATTTTGTTTTTCCCATTTTTTAAATGCACGATATGCCTGTTTTAGGCCACCATTATCGGCAATATTTTCACCTATAAAAAAAAATTCAATTCGGAAATTGATCGAAGAGAGAGAGAGAAAAAAAAAGTTTAATCAAAAGTTTTTTGTTTTTCCATAATAAAAAAAAACAGCTACTATACCTTGTGTCATACGACCATTAACATTAGCATTAATATCTTCTAAAACATAACTTGAATATTGATCAATAATACATTGTGCACGTTCACGAAAACGTTTGATTGTTTGATTATTCCACCATTGTTTCATATTACCATTTTTATCAAATTGTCGACCACGATCATCAAAACCATGTGTTATTTCATGACCAATTACAACACCGATACCACCATAATTTAATGATCTTTTTTTTATTATTATTTTTTTGTTTGGTTCAATCAAAAAAACAAAAACAAAATGAATTAATGAATTGAAAAACGAAAAAAGAAAAAAAGTTTCGATAAAACGAAATTCGATTGAATAATAAATTGAAAAAAAAACGAAGAACGAAACGAAGAAACAAAAACTCACTTGGGAAAATAATGTGAATAGAATAATGGTTGTAATATACCAGCAGGAAATACAATATCATTTTTATTTGGACTATAAAATGCATTTACAACAGCCGGATCAGTTGTCCAACTATCTTTATCAACCGATGTACCTAATTTTATTAGATTTTTATATGCCTCAAAGCGAAATACATTTAAAATGTTTTGTAAAAATTTATCTTCATGTATTTCAAGCTATTTGCCAAAAGAATAATGAAAGAAAAGAATTTTCGAGTAAAAAAAACAGCAACATAAACAATTTTTGTTGTTAACTTACAAAATTATATTCCTTTGATAATTCAATTGGATTTGTTAATAATTCTGGATAACCAATACGTTCATTAATAGCATCAGCTTTTTCTTTTGCTACTTGCCGTGTTTCATTATCCATCCAATCATTAAAATTTAATAATTCATTAAATGCTACACGTATATTATGTATCATTTCGATAGCAATTTCTTTACTTTTTGGATCAAAATTATCACGTATAAATAATGCACCAACAGCCATACCCATTTTTTTATTTACTAATTCAACGCATTGACTCCAACGTGTACGATCAGCAGATATTCCTTGAATTGATTAATTGAATTGACAAGAATGATGTGTTTTTAAGAAAGTTTCAAGTTAATTACATCACACAGAGAGAGAGAGAGAGAGAGAGAGAGAGAGAGAGAGAGAGAGAAAGAGAGAGACACTTACCAAATAAAATTTTACGAAATTTTGCACGTTTCAAACCAAATTCATTATCCAAAAATGGTAATATACTTTTCATTAAACGCCAAATAGCATAATTATAAATAATACGACGATCATCATTCATAATCTGTTTGATTAGTTTACCCATTTGTTGATAATAATCTAATGAATATATAACAATTTCTTCATTATTTTCATCAATCGATATTGGCATAAAATTTTTTAAATAACCAATCCAATCAAATTCTGGTACTAATTGTTTTAATTGTTTGATTGTTTTTTTATTATAAATTGCGCTAGTATCATGACGATCAGCTTCAGGCATTGATGCCTATTTTTTTTTGGAAAAAAAATTTAATTTAATTTAATTAATTTTACAACAAAACAAAATTGATTAATACACCACAAAACTTACATTGGCCAATTGTGTTTCAAATTCTAAAACTTTCGACATTTCCACCGTAGCATAATCACGATCAGCACCCAATAATTCAGCAATATCGATCATCAGTTCTAGATAGGCATCTTTTTCTTTATTTGGATTTTCTTTTAGAAAATATTCTCGACTTGGCAAGCCAAGACTTGTTTGATCAAATTGTATAATATTTAATGATGAATTTCTATCATCCGGACCAATATATTGTTCAACAATAATTGGTTGATTATAATCACCACGTAATTTTCCCAATAAATTTTCCAATGTTAATTCCATATATTGATCATTTGTTGTCATTGTTTTTGCTGATGATGATGATGATGATGATGATTTGGATAATAATGATGCTGGTGATGAAGATGCGGATGATGAGGACGATGATGATGTGGATGATGATGCTAGCAATACAGATTTTGTTTGCACGGTCATCAACGATATTGTTGTTTTTTTCAAACGTTTTTCATTCCAATTACGATCCAATACTGGCCATCCACCTACATCTTGTAATGTATCCAATATTGGTTGTACGGCTATTTTATTAATTTTTTCTATTCAAAACAAACAAACAAAACAAAACAAAATCATCAATAATCATTAATTCTGAAATTCAGAAAGCAGAAAAGAAGAAAAA
Organism: Dermatophagoides pteronyssinus; assembly: GCF_027571235.1. Lineage (NCBI taxonomy): Eukaryota > Metazoa > Arthropoda > Arachnida > Sarcoptiformes > Pyroglyphidae > Dermatophagoides > Dermatophagoides pteronyssinus. Next base: position 28,994 of record NW_027461589.1, read on the forward strand.
AGTAACGAAAAAAGATTATCCGAATTAAAATAGGTTTATTTTCTTTCCAGAATTGACAGAGAATATGCTGGAAAGATTAAGATTGTTGTTTTTGTTTGGTTCTTTTTTTCATTCATTAAGAAGTAACAAATTAAGGATTTTCCTAACGGAGAGAAGGGAAAAAAATCGAATCAAATCAATCAATAAGAAAGTTTTTGTTTTCTCTGATTGAAATCCTATCTAAATCCCGAATCAAAACAAATCAAAAAAAAAAAAAAAAAAGAGATTGATGACCACAGTGACTACAATCAGTACAATCAACTTTTGTCCCAAAGTTCAGTTTTTTTTCTCTCTCTCTCTCTCTCTCCGTATGTAATTATTTAGATTCATATTAAGATTCTTGTAAATTTGTCGGAGAAAAAAAAACAGAAAAACAATCGAAACAAACGAAAGGTTAATGAAATCAACAAACAAAATTTTGTTTCGTATTTACTTACGTATATTCATACAAGATTGATAGAAACGTTTTGCTTTCAATGTTGCACTATTATCAGCACTGTTTGGCACTTGTTCCAATAAATCTAGTTGCCCAAAAGGTGAAAAACACATGAAAAAATGAAAAATTTTTGGAGAAAAAAAATCAAATATTGAAATGAATGAAAAGAAGAAGAAAAAAGAATGAAAAGATTTTCACCTTTAAGTATAATTTGTAAATCATCAGCCATCACTTCAAATGTACTCAAACTAGAACGATCTTCAGGTATAATATGTTTTTTAACCCAATTACCGCAGGCAAATTGAAAAAAATCTTCACATGGATCGGCATTCAAATCCATTGCACTTAATAATGATGCAGCTAATTTGAATTTCGTTGGAAATTGAAATTGAATTCAAATTAAATGAATGAAAATGAAACAAAAACAAAAACAAAACAAAACAAACAAAGAATGAAAAAATTTCATTCATTCATTTGAATCAAAAAACAAAAACAAAAAACAAATAATGAAAAGGAAAAAAACATACATGTTTTCACACATTCCATCGATGTACAGACTTGTATTTCATTAGCTATAGTCAATTGTAAAATGAAAAATTTTTTTACAGAATTTAAAAAAAAAAATATTTTCAATGAAATAAAATACTTACAATTACCATATAGATATGGAATATAAATATAAGCTAATAAAATAAATAATAATAATAATAATAATGATAATAATAAAAATTTTTCCAAACTAGTACGATAATGCCATGAAAGACAATTAGTTGAAGGGCTTTTAAATTGTATTTGAAAATTTTTTCCAATACTAATTATTGTATCTTTACGGCCAGTTGTTGCAAAATAATGTTGTTGTAAATGATAATGTTCTTCTTCACCAATATATGATGAACGATGATTAGTCATTGATGATATTGTTGAACCACGTGTTGTTTTTAATGCACTATTTAATAAACGATTACCACCAACGATATTATCACTACCACCACCACCACCACCACCCGAACCACAACTACCGATTGTATCCATATTATTATTATTATTATTATTTATCAATGGATTTGCTGTATTATTTGAATATTCATAAACAGATAATTGATTTGTTGACCAATTATCATTTAAATGTTGTTGATTATGATTTTTATTATGATGTTGATGATGATGATGATGATGTTTTGAATGATGATTATTATTATTATTTATATTCGATGTTGATGATAATAAGGATTGTTTTTTGATACCTGATTCAAAGAAAGTTTGGAAATGTTTTGGAAAAAAATGTTTTTTTTCATTCGAAAAAATTGCTAGGAAATTAAAGATTTCAAAATAATAAGACCTTACCATTATTTGTTGTCATTATGAATGGATTTGATGAACCTTTACGTAAAAATTGTAATTGTAAATCAGGTAATGTTAATGATGATGCTTTTTCACGTATTATTGGATTAAATTCTTCATTTGTTGTTATTGATATATCTGATTCGGGTGTCATTGCCATTGTTGTTGTTGTTGTTGTTGTTGTCGTTTGTTGTTGTTGATTTGTATTATTCAATAATGATGTTATTGTTGTTGTTGCTGCTAAAACATTTAATTTAACAGGATTAATTTGAAAAAAGGGAATCACATAAGGAAGGAATTACATACGATGTTTCGGTTGCTGCTGTTTACTACCGGTTGTATTAAGGAATGAATCTCTCTTTGTTTTTGTTTGTTTAATTGAAAAAAACAAAGTAAGAAAATTTATGGAAACATTAAGAAATTTCTGGGAAATTTACCATCGATGTTGGTATACCAATCGTTGAATTAGGTCGCTTAATAATATGTGGTTCTTGAAACATAATTGTTGATGATTTACGTGATGTACGACCACCACCACCACCGCTACAACCACCACCACTTGATGATAAATTTGATCGACGATAATTACCGGATAAACTATTATTACCATTATAGGAATTTTTTGTTGAATTTTTTGCACTATTTGCACGTGTTATTGTTAATTTATTTGTTGGTGTTTTTATCATGAATGATGATTGTTCATCAACATTATTATTATTATTATTAACAATCGATATTGAACCACAATCGGATGAGCCACAATCATCATTACCATCATCATTTGTTGAATGATTATATCGACGATGTTTTTGTTGTTGTTGTCGTTGTTGTTGTTGATGATTATTATCATCAACATCATCAACAATACTATCCGGTGGTGATGAACCAGTTATATTAACATTAATTAATTGATAATCAAATGATGGAATTGGATTCTGTGATGATGATGATGCGGTTGATGGCTGTTTTCGATTCGATTCGGTTTGAGTTTGCGCCATGTTTTTTTCAATAAATTCTATAAGAAATTTTTAAAAAATTTTAAAATGAAAAATATTTCGACAAACAAACAAACAAACAAAAATGTGAACCAAGGAATCGAGATTTGCAAACAAAACAAAACAAAAAAAAACTGAAAAGATTTTCACTTTCTTTTGATTAAAAATTTAAACAAAACAAAGCAAAAAAAAATTTTTTAAATTCTTTTTGGAATTTCAAATGAAATTCTTTTGCCTGCAAAAAACACAAACAAAATCAGTGAAAACACAACGAAAAAAAAAATAAATTCAACCATGATTTCAACGATAACGAATCAACTAAAACTCTAATACTCATGTATTATTCAACAGTTTAAAACATTTTTCGAAATAAACAAAAAAAAAGATGAAAAAAAATGTGGATGCAAACAAATAAAATGAATTCTGGAATTCTTTTCTCTCTCTCTCTCCCTCCCTGCTCAAGCGTTCTGTCTGTTTGTATTGTGTTAATATTCATTTTTTATTATTAATATCCAGTGTGCCAAACCAGAACAAAAGTGTTCCAGGATCATTGTGTGTGTGCTTAGGCTCAGAAAGCCAGAAATGAAAAATAATAATAAAAATAAGATGTTATTATTGGTTTTCGTTTGGCCAAAAAAAATTCAATATTTTCAAAAATATGATGATGGTGGTCATATGATAATCATTTTTTTTGTTTTGAAGGAGAGGGGGGGGTTGATTTCATATGAATTTCAAATGTTCTTTTGTTGTTGTTGTTGTTGGAACGATTGGTTCCAGGCGAAAAAAACAAAATCAATGAATACACAGGGTTTATGGTTGATGATTCGAGTATGTGGTTTGATGTTGATGAATGGATTCTTGAGAAATAAATCTTAGCTTTTTTTGTTTTTCAATCACATTTCAAGTGAAACAAAAATAATACTTGAATTGGCATTTTTGCATTTTCAATTCTTTTGTATTTGATTTGATGGTCAGAAAAACAAAATTTCTGGGAACTTTTTCTTTCCCGGGAACATTTCAATCATCATTCGTCCCATATGGAACATAAAAATCATCAACATCATGATGATGATGATGATAATTCGTCATTTTTAATTAAATTAAATTTTTAAGGAGAAAAATAATCATTAGGGAAAAATAATTTCTGGAAAATTTCTCTGGAAAAAAACAGACAAAAAATCATCATCATCATAATTATGAATTTAAAAAATTAATTGAAAATTACTTTCATCATCATCATTGGATTTTTTGTTTTTTTTTTGAATATTAACCCGTCGTTATAATTTGGATAGAAAAAGAAGAAAATTTTTGTTTTAGTTTTGACTTTTTCCAAGGAAATTTCTCTCTTGATTTTTTGTTTTGTGAATATCCAGATATTTCATATTGTTTGACTGTTTTAACAAATCAAAATCTTTTCGATAATTTTCTTGTTTCATTCTAAATCATTTTGCCTATAAGAAATTTGAATCCTGGGATTTTTTTTCGTAATCGAAAGAAATAATAAGCCAAAAAAAAAAAATCCTCGTGATTCTTATCGAAAAGAAAAGAAAATCAAGAATTTTCCGGAAAATTTACCGAAAAAATTTCCATTTTTTTAGTCAAAAAACCAAAATGCTAAAATCATAATGTCAATCCGACAATCAAATAAAATAATTAATAACTTTTTGTTGTTGTTTTTTTAAAAGCAACAACAACAAAAACAACAACAACAATCGGTTCCGATTGTCATCATTATTCCAAAGAATCAAAATTTAATCTTCTTTTTCTATTTTTTTGCATTTTTCGTTTCCGATTCGGGAAATTTTCCGGAAAATTCATTCATTCATTATGCTATCGGTTTTATTCTGTTTTTTGTTTTTTGAAAATCAAAAAAAAAAACAAAAACAAAAAAATCGGAATTATCAAGAATCGGAATTACGTTACGAAGAATATTCTATGATGATTGTAACAGCAGCAATGCGTGTAATAAATCAACAACAACAACAAAAAGTTTGAAAAAAAATCAAAATTCAGGTTAATTTCAATCAATTCAGTCAAGTCAACGAGAAAAAAGATTTTATGGTTGTTTTTTGTGACATATTTTATTGTTGTTGTTGTTGCTGTCATCAGATAAAAAAGAGAACAGTGGTAGATATTTTTGATGGGAGCCATAAATTATAATTCTGTTTGTTTGCTTGTTTGCTTTGCTTGTTCGCTTTGATTTTTTTCAAATTGTTTTTGCGTTTGAATCGATAATTTCTGGTGAAAAACAACCAAGAACAATGCATGAAATTACCTGTCGAATTGGGCAAACAAAAACAAACTTGATGCTAACCAAGACAAAACGAAACAAAGAAAAAAATGAAAATTTGAAATTAAATTAACGAGCGAGAGAAAGAGAAAAACCCAGAATTTTCAAAGAATTTTCAACGAAAACCCAGAATAGTCATTAGAATAGTCATTATTATTATCAAGATAAATGCATCATCAAGAAAGAAGAAGGAGAAAAAAAATTAAATTACTGAATTTGAAAACGAAAAACAAAAATAATAATCATCATAATCATCGTACAGCTGGGCCCATTAAATGATCTTCGAATAAGAAAATGAAACCAGATTCTATTCAAGAATTTCTGGGCCAGATACCAGAATGAGAATTCAGTTCAGTTTTTCTTTTTCTTCTGGGTTTAATTTGCAGGATAAATGAATGAATGGAAAAAATTTTGTTATTTTTGTGTACAGAATTTTCTTCTTTTCTCTTATTGTGTGACAAATATTGTTTAGACAATAGATACTGTTGATGATGATTATGAAAATGAATAGAATATTCTTTCAAACTTACCTTTTTCTTGGTTTAATGTTTTTCGTTTGTCGAATTCGGATTCTTTTTCAAATTGCTGATGTTGTGGAATGTTTTTTAGAAAGAATTTTGTTTTTTTGTTTTTTTTTTTGAAACGCACAAACACCTAGAAAACGATTTCAAGACGTGATGATGATGATGATTATTGTTGAAGGAAAAATAAAATCAAAATGAAAATACAAAATTAAAGAATTGAAAAAAAATTCTTGGATTTGTTTCATTCACATTCGGAATCCTAGAATTCGATTCGCGCATGTGCAATGTGGACATTTTTTGTTTTTTTTGTTTCGATTCTGTGACCACCAATCATGTTGATTGGTCTGTCTGTTTTTCTTTTCGTTTTGAAAAAAAATTCATAAATTCTGTTACTGGTAAAACCTTAATGAATTCTGCATGTCCCGAAAATGTTTTCCGAAAAGATTCTCATTAAAAAAACAAAAAAAAAAAAAAAAAAATCCATATTTTCAAAGCAAACAAAATTTCGATTTTCATCAAGTAAACGTCCCCTCCCCCATAAACTCCACAAAAACCACACATCCACCCACCAATCATCATTATTATTTTTATTTTATTGCCTGCCCACCATTACTACCATCGTGACACTACTGGCTGGTACTATTTCTTAATTGAAAACACAAAAAAAAACAAGAAATTGAAAATTTCATCTTTTCTTTTTCGGGCCTAGGAACAAACTAATCATCATCATCATCTGAATTGAAACAAACTTTAACTTGGAGATGATAACGATCATAATGATGATGAACATGAACGGAGAGGAGAAAAAACTATGTAACTAATTTTTTTTTCGTTTTTCGTTTTTTCGTTTTTGTCGGTAATTAATGAACCAAAACGTTTGTGGTCCATTTTTGGTTTGGTTTGGCTCGTCGTTGCTATAAATTTTTTCTGTCGAAAATTTGAAATGAATCTTCGAAAGAAAGAAGAAATTGAAAAGAAAGAAAGAAATTAATTATTTGTAAAAAAAAACAAATGAATGAAGCAAATGAACCGAAAAACATAAAACAAAAACAAAAAAAAAACTGAAATATGAAAATTGAAAACGAGAATCGAACGGAAAAAAGAAAATCTCGGAAACTAAATTCTCAATTAATTAACCAAGTTACAGAAAGATTCGTTTTTTTCTTCTTTGTTTTCATTTTGGATTCTGCTAATTTTTTTCTTGATGAAAATACCGGATATAAAGAAATGACAATTCGAATGTCTATTGTTTTGTTGTTGTTGTTGTTGAAGTCAATTGATAGATTGTTGGGTTTTTTTTCAAAATGAAATAAATTCACTGGAAAATCTGTTTCTTTTTAAAAAAATTTTCAATTTTCAGAAACGGAAATACACTGTGAAAATTATAATGTGCAAAACAAAAACAATAAAAACAAAAATCCAACCTGCTGCAGTGATGGTGATGAAAATCGATACTATCGATTGTCACTGCTGTTTGTTTGTTTGTGTTTGACAATCGAGTATATTTCACATTGTAATTTGGTTGCAAAAAAAAAGTTTTCAAAGTTTTTTTTTGTATTTGAAAATTGAAGAAAAACAAAACAAAATTCATTTTCAAAATAATCAATGGCAAATAAAACTGTTAAAGATGCTATAACCGTACATGGAACAAATCCACAATATTTAATTGAAAAAATTATTCGTACTCGGATCTATGAATGTCGTTATTGGAAAGAAGAATGTTTTGGTTTAACAGGTTTGTTAATTTGTTTTTTGTGTTTGTTTGTTTGTTTAGATGCTTTTCCCATTAACGATTTTTTCTTTCCCATTCAATTCATAGCTGAACTTGTTGTTGATAAAGGAACTGAATTACGTTATATTGGTGGATCATATGGTGGTAACATTAAAACCACACCGTTTTTATGTTTAACATTAAAATTATTACAGATACAGCCTGAAAAAGATATTATCATTGAATTTATACGGCAAGAAAATTTTAAATATGTTCGTGCGTTAGGTGCATTTTATCTACGTTTAATTGGAAATTCATTAGATATTTATAAATATCTTGAACCATTATATAATGATTATCGAAAATTACGTCGTATGACTAAAATGGGCAGTAAGTAATTGTTTTATAATTATAATCTTTATTCATATTTTTTAATTTAAAATTACAATTTTAATCTTTTGTAAACAAAACAAAATTCATTTAGCATTCGATATTGTTTATATGGATGAATTTATTGATCTACTTCTTCGTGAAGATCGTGTATTCGATATTATATTACCACGTTTAACTAAACGTTTTGTACATGAAGAAAATGGTGAACTAACTAAACGTATTAGTTTGATTGAAGAGGATTTAGATCTTGATGCCAATAATGATGATGATGATGACAAAAATGATTCGGATAAAAACGCATCGCTCGATTCGGATGATGATGATCGTAATCGTAAAAAAAGACGATCACGAACACCTGAAAGGTATCGTTCGCATCATGACGATGATGATGATCGTCGTCGGCGACGAAATCATCATCAATCATCACCTTCAACAAGCTCTCATAGACGTTATAACGATGACAATGTTGATCGTCATCATCATCAGCGTTCTCGACGACAACGATCATCATCACGTGAACGTAGACATCATGATCATCGTCGATCTCGTACACCTGAAAAATCCTCCAATCGCCAACGTGATCATCGTAAAGATAAAAGAAAAGATAATGAACAAACAGAAAAATCTAAAGAACCAAAAAATGAAACAGATGAAATTGCCGAAATGAATGCATTACGTGCTAAATTAGGATTAAAACCTTTAAGACCATAAATTATAAAAATCATATTTTTTTTTTGTTTTGTACAAATTTTATTTATACATTTTCACACAATCATATCAACAAACAATAACGATAATAATAATAATGAATTATATTTGAAAATCACCGATAGCCGATGATGATGATGATGATTCAGTGGTTGTTGTTGTCGATGTTGTTGATGTTAATGATGGTGATAAATCATTCGGTGGTGTTTCCAATTGTTTTAATTGACGAAATAATGTTGATGCATCACGTATCTGTGAAAATTCAATACAAAATGCTTGTATTTCAAAAAATATTTTTCTTATATCAATAATATCTTTTCGTATTAATGCTGTTAAAAATACACATACTAAACGTACTAAACGATTCTGTTGATAACGATCTTTAATATTTTCACATGTACGTATACAATTTGTTATATAACGATATATAAATTCTTCCGGTAATAATAGCTGTGTGGATAATTTATTAACAACTTCGATTGAATGTAATGATGTATCCATATCGACTAATGCAGCAAGATAATTACGTATTGTTGACATTGTAATAATTATTTCATTATCTTCAGTTGATGATGATGATGATTGTAATGAATTTCTTAATGATGATTGTTCAATCAATATTGGTAATAATTCATGTGCAATAATTGGATTATTTTCCACTAGGCCAGGTAAACTTTTCGGATCAACAACTGTTGCAATTGATTTTAATAACAATAATGATGCAGGTGTAGATGTAGATGATTTTATTGTTTTAAATTTTGATTGTACAGATTTTATTTCAGGCATTGTTAATGATTGTTGACATGCTTTTTTCAATAAATTTGTTATATTTTCATCATTATCATCATTAGTGTCACCATTATTTTCAATATTCGGATCCAGATTAATGATTGATTCATCAATTTTATGATTACCACCGCCGTTATTATCATCTTTATTATTATTATTGACCAGAGAAAATTGTTGCCATCGTTGATTATTATCAACAATAATATTGAATGGAAGCTATTTACATTGAAGCAAATTGATAATTTCACAAGTTAAATATATTCAAATATCAAACAACAACATACCTCGACCAAAGAATTATCAAATGATGATTGCAATGAATTCATTGAATGATTATTATTATGATTATAATAATTGACTAGATTATTATTATTTAGAAAATATTCCACATCAATATCATAGTTTGATTTAAGTAATGATTTTAATAAATTATTTATCTTTTCTTTTGGATCATCGCTATTCAGGAAAGAAAAAATATAAATTTTTGTAAATTAAAAAAAGAAAAATCATCATAAAGAAACTTACAAATCAAAATGTTCATTTTCATTTTTGATTGATGATGGAAAAAATGGAAAATAATATAAACATGATCGATTGATCATATGTCGTATGTATGAAAGAAATTCTGTTTTTGTTATCGGTTTTATTGATGAATTTTCTGCGATCGTTGTTGTTGAGGTAGAATTTTGGCCACTAAAATTGGTTGATGATGATGAACATTCGACAAATTGTTGTTGTTGTTGTTTGAAATAAATGCTTTCAAAAATTGAATGCTGTAAAAATGAGTAATTTTCACCAAAAAATTTTCTACGAAATTTTTTCATTACTGAAACCTGTTGCGGTAAAAAATCACAGCTTACAATATCCATTGGACTTAGTTTTAGAAACTAAATTAAGAAAAAATGGAAAGAAATGTGAGTAAGGTAAACAAACAAAAACAAACAAACACAAAACAAACCTCCTGCATGGACAAATCATCATTAATCAGAAAAAGACTAATGAAAAAATTCTTGGCAATAGTGGATAATTGTGGAAATTCAAATACAGTATAAATATCAACAGCAACTGGTTTTTCAAAATTATCTAGGAAAAATTTCGGTATAAATCTTGTTGTTGATGTTAATAATGGATCTTGTTGTGATAGTTGATTATGGCCATTATCATCATTATTATGAGTATTATTATTATCATTCGTTAAATCATCACCATTATTGGTTTTCATTGTTTCATTATGGTTCGATATTGTTGATGGTTGTTGTTGATTAGATATTCTTTCAATAAAATCATACATTTTAACAAAATCCGAATTTTTCAATATATTACGTATTTCAAAATGTTCACGTATTACTTTTTTTATATGTTTAGATAATACCTGTAATTTTGTTAATAATAATTGTGAATTTGTATGATAATCACAAATCAGATTTTGTTCAATTCCAGATTCAATAAAATTTTGTTGTTCCATTAATTGATCAAACCGATCGATAATATCGAAATAATTTTCAAAAAATTTTAAATAATTTTCATCCTGGAAATTTTGAAATTTTTCTTTAAAAAATTTTTGAAAATCATGTATAAATTGAAAGTAGATTGCACTACTTTTGTATGTTGATATATTCTGTTCGGGTGAGAAAACAAAGAGAAAATGAAATGGATAAACATTCGAAAGAATCAGTCAATCAACCAAAAAACAAACTAACCAAAATATCATAAATGATACCATTGAATGGATTATAAATTTTTTTTGGCCAATTATAAATATCATATAATAAATATAATGAAATAATTTTTTGTGAAAATTTTGGCAATAAAACAGTATGATGAAATAATAATTGTACAATAAAACGACCAATTTCAAATTTAAAACAATATTCTTCATCACTTTCATTGCCATTATCATTTGTTGCTGATTGTAATTGTTGTAAAAAATAACGAAATGCCTGGCCAATATAGCTGAATTGTTTGGATTGTAAATTTTCATCGGTTATAAATCTATAAATGGGAAAAAATCAAAAACTCGAAGAAAAATTCTTATAGAAACATACACAAGAATCTGTTGAAATGATTCGAACACCAAAGACATCGTCGTCGTCGTTTAGGTAGCAATTTTTTTCTTTATACAAAAAACCAATTGTTGATGAATAATGAAAGAAAAATTTCGATTCCATTTATTATTTTGGCCAAAAATAATGAATGCCAAACAAATTGGAAAATATTTTCGTTGTCGAAGCTCTTATCAGATTGGAAAATATGTTTCGATTATCATTTTTTGAATCAAAAAAAAAATTCAGCGTTTGAATAGATTCTCTGTCCCGGATGCAAACTGTTGCAAATTCAATTTAACATTGGAAAACGAAAACAACCGAAACAAAACAAAACAAAACAAAACAAAATTATCACCGTTGTTTTTCATCAAATAATATTTTCTCTCATTATCATCGAACAACCTCATCATCATCAACATCAGCAACAACAACATCAACATCATCAATAACAACAGTAAATATTTGATCTGATAGCGACATCTAATGATTAAAATTTTGAAAAAATTTATTGAATAACTTTCATCGTATGAAAATAAATTTTTGCATTTGTTTATGAAAAAGCATTTGGTCAGCCATTAATGTGTGTTTTGTATTGATTTTTTCCTTGCGCGATGACTTAATGTTTTTTTTGCTTTACTTTTCTGTTTTTCTGCTTTTTTCAATCATTCCACAATTAACAATTTCGAAAATAGCGAAAACGAGAATTTCATTCATCCAATTCACGTGTTGATAAACGTTTTTCTTATTTTTCGGATCTTTCGGATTACGTCATTCGAATTTGTTTTGATAAAAATTTTGTTTTTGTTTGTTTTTGTATATGTCTTGGTCGTTGTCGAGTGAGAGAGAGTAACCAAGAAGAAGAAGAGAAAAAAACTTGAAATTTTTTTTGCTTCGGAAATGCTGAATTTCGATAAGGTTGGTGAATTTGTTGTTGTTGTTGTCATTCTATCAAGCTATTTGTTTCATGACTAATTTTCTTTTCCCTTTTCTAATTTTGGCAAAGATTCGATATAATTCTAATTGGTCATTGGTAATAACAATTTTTAAGAAAAAAAAAATCGATTGATTGATTGATTGATTTTTCGAACAAATTCAATTCGTTCGAATGGTGAAACAAGAGAGTGAAAACAAATTTTTATTGCTGGCTCGCTTTAAACAAAATTTTTTCGATTCGAAATCTTTGGTGATTTGGTTTGATTGATTGATACAAATAACAATGAAAAACAGTGAAGAAAATGATGATGCCGATAATTTGGCAAAAAATCCAAATGAAGAAGATAATAAAATGGAAGAAAACAAAGATGATCAAGAAAAAGATGAACAATCGATTCGTGATTATATCAGAGAATTAACCGAAAGATTTCAAGAAAAACGTAAAAAACGTTATGAAAATGATCCAACAAATATTGAATATCCAGATGAAGACCTGTTCGTACGATTAGATACATCGATCAAAAAAAATACAGCATTTGTTAAAAAAATACGTAATATGAATGAAACAAATAAAGATTTAATAATGAAAGATTTAGAAAATCTTAATCTAACACGTTTCATATCGGAATTAGCAACAGCATTGGTTGAAACAAAAATCAAAGCAACTGAAATCAATTTATTCATACAGATTTGTTCATTTTTACATCATCGTTATCCGGAATTTGCCGCACATTTATTCGATGCATGGAATAAAAATCTACCAAAAAAACCAACCGATCAATTTAATGCATCCAAAATGCGTATCGATATTAAAATATTTACCGAATTAATTTTATCGGGTATATTTTCAACCAAAGATTCATTACCAGCATTAGGAAATTTACTTACCATACTAACAAATTCGGATAAAGAATCACATAAAAATTTAAATATTTTAATTGTATTTTGTCGTAGTTATGGTGTTGAATTTGCAGGGATTTATCCACGACGTCAACGTTTATTAGCTGAAAAATTTCAACAAAATTTACCTGTTTGTGATTTTTTATCAATCGAACGACAAAAAGGTGTACGAACATTATTAAAAGATTATTATCAATCATTAATACAACATATATCAAAAGATCGTAAATATTTATTTCATTTAAAAAATGATATGAAACGTAATTTAGAAACACGTGGTGAAGTTTCGGAAACATTACAGGAACGTTGGAAAACTAAATCAACGGAATTTGAAAAATTACATCAATCAACAATAATATTTGCCGATTTAATAGATGAACAAATGCCCGATATTGATATTGAAACATTAGAAAATGATACAATATTAATGAAAAATGAAAATGTAACAGCTGTTTTATTTGATTTAAATCGTTTTAAAGAAAATAATCCAACAATATGGGATGATGAAGAAACAAGAATATTTTATGAAAAATTACCCGATCTAAAATCATTAGTACCGGCTATGCTTTATAAGGATAGTTTAAAGGATGATACAACGACAGCTACAGCAGCAAGTAACAATTTGACTGAAACTGGAAAAGAAATTGTTGGTGACCAGCCTGAAAATGATCAACCATCAACAGTCGAAACCGATATAGCTGATCTGACCAATGATGATGATGATCTAATATTAACGGGTGATGATACAACAATACCAGATCCAAAAGATGTACCATTATTGAATGAAAATGATGATTTGGATGTTTTGGATGATAACAAAACAACAACAACAACAACAATGAATGGTCGATCACGTTTGGTAAAATTTAATTTTAATGCAACCAAAGATCAATTGGATACATTTTTTTCTAGTCTTCCGAATTGTGTTAATTGTGATCTGATTGATAAAGCCGCTTTGCATTTTGCTACAACATTTAATACGAAAAATAATCGAAAAAAATTAGTTGATGTATTGATTCGTGTACCACGTACACGTTTAGATTTATTACCATTTTATGGTCGTTTTGTTGCTCAATTAACACCAATTATGCCAAGTGTTTCGAATGAACTTTGTGTTGGATTGAAAAATCAATTTCGTTATAATTTTTATAAAAAAGATCAGGTTTATATTGAAAGCAAAGTGAAAATTATACGTTTTATTAGTGAATTGGTTAAATTTAATTTGTTTTCCAAGACTGAAGCACTTAAAATTCTTAAGGTATGTTGTTTTTTCCATTGTTGTTTTTTCAATTTCTTTATCATTTTTTTTCATTCATTCATTCATACCAGACACTATTATCAGATTTTCATCATCATCATATTGAAATGACTTGTAATCTATTTGAAGTTTGTGGCCGTTATCTATATCGTTGCCCAGAATCACATCATATGACAAATTTATTATTACAACAAATGATGCGATTGAAAAATCATATGTATGTTAATACTAGATATGAAACAATGATACAGAATGCTTATTATTCGGTTACATCGGAAGATAAATCGGTTAGTTTTTGGTTTTATTTATCCTCATATAATATTTGTGTGTAATTTCTTTTTAACCCCACACATTTTAGTCTTCAAGAATAATACCGGCCAAACCAATAATGCATCAATATATTGAACATTTAATTTATACAGAATTAACACGTAAAAATGTATCGAATGTATTGAAAAAATTACGTCGTTTAAATTGGAATGATAAAGATATTAATACATTTGCTATAAAAACATTATCATCAGCATGGAATATAAAATATGATAATATACCAGCGTTAGCTAGTTTATTATCAAATTTATCACAAAATCGTTCACAAACAGTATTGATGGTAATGGATACAATATTGGAAAATATTCGTATCGGTATGCAAATGAATTCATTGGAATATAATCAACGTCGTATAGCGACAATAAAATATTTTGCCGAATGTTTTAATTATAATCTTTTTGATTCAACATTATTATTTAATATAATGTATTCATTATTATTATATGGTGTTGATTATAATGATCTAGCTAAAAGTACAATGGATTCACCATTCAATTTAATACGTTTTCGTTTGGTTGCACAAATTTTACATATTTGTGGTCATTTTTTATTATCACCAGTTGCAAAAAAGAAATTGGATTTTTTTCTATTATTTTTTCAGGTAAGAAAGTTTTTTCGTTTTTCAAATTATCATCAAAAACGTTTTTATTTTCTACTTTTTTTTCCTTTTCATAAAAGCGTTATTATTGGCTAAAGAAATCCTATATAAATTCATTACCAATCGAAACAATCGATCAGATGTCATTATTTTATTTGGATGCAATATTTGCTGATGTTTTACAATTTTTACGTTTAAAATTTAAAAAAGCTGAATCATATGAAGATTCTTGTAAACAATTGGAACAAAGTTTAGAAGATTTAGCAAAAAATTTGAAAAATGTATTGCCAAATTTAAAGAATGTATCGATAAAAAATGTATTAACAAATCAGGCAACAACAACAATCAATAATAATAATAGAGATGGTGGACAACTTGAACCAATCAAAGAAGATTCTGAAAATGAAATTATCGATGATAATAATAATAATGATGGTGACAAATTACAACAACTGCCTAAAAAACATGAAAATAATAATAGCAATAATAAGGAAGATAATTTTAATCCTTTCATCATCATCAATAATAATCAAAATGATTGTGATAATAATAATAATAATTCGGGTGGTGGTGGTGGTAATATTGTCACCGCTGCTACTGATTATAATAGTGATTATGATCAAGAAGATAATGATGATGAAGAAGAAGAAGATAATCATAGTAGTATTGGTGCCTTTAATAATGATAATAAAAATGGTGGCGTCGGCTGTTCATCATCACAACCAATCATTGAACAATCAGCCGAACAAAAAGATAATTATGATGATCCTATCAATAATGCGGATATCGATCCTGATAATGATAGTAATGATGATGATGATTTAGATAGTAATGAAGAAGATATTGATGAGGATGAATATGATGATGACGATATTGATGATGAAGATGTTGATGTTGACGAAGAAGATGATGATGATGATATTGGTGATGATGATGATAGTGATGAAAATCAAAATCAAAATAATAAATCTAATAAGGATGGTGGTGGTTTACGAATACAACCATGTGAAGAAGATGATAAATTTCAATTAGATTTTGAACGTTTAATGATGGAAAATTTACAATCACGTTCACAAGAAGTAACACAACGTATAAATGTTGAAATTGTTATACCAATTGAACGTGACAATTCTGGTCGACAACAACAACAACAACAATTTATTGGTGGTGGTGGTGATCATCATCATCATAATTCATCATCATTATTTTCATTAGAACCATCAGCAACAACAACAAATCGTAATCGACAACAATCATCAAAAGAATCAGAAGAAACCAAATTCAATTTTCGTGTTATGACTAAAAATCAAAAATCAAATAAACCAATATTACGATCGATTGAAGTACCTGTTGATTCGGATTTAGTACAGAATTTTTTAGAACGTGAACGTGAAAAGAAACGTGAAAAAGAACAAGTAAAAAAATTAATACTTGGCTTTAATGAACGTAGAGAAATGGAAGATCATCAAAATCCATCAAATTCATCATCATCATCAATTTCAAGTGTTAATTCGAATAATATTAAATCAATGGCGGCTGGTGATCATCATCAACAGAAAAGATCTCCTGGCGGTGGTGGTGGTTATTTTCATCATTATCGTGGTGGTGGTGGTAATTATCGAAAACGTTTTCAATAATCATCATCATTAACATTGTTAATGAGATTCAATAATGTCATTGGGTGTCTTAATTGAAGTTTTTTTTCTGTTTTGATGTTGACTTCAAGAAAAAATTTTTTCTCACGATATGAACCATGATGAAAACATCATTCAGGTTTATTATTTTTCTTTTTACACTAACAAGTTTCGCCAGACTAATTATCCATCCATCGAGAAGAAAAATCGAAAGACAAAATAACAAAAGAAAGAAACAAGGACAAGCAGCAGGCCTGAAAATTTTTCCTGGATAAATGAATGTCGATATAAATCAATCACAGTGTGTCTGCTTGTTGATGGTAATATGATGGGTGTGTGTGTGTAAGCTTACGCAAGTGTTGTGACAATCCTTGTTTTTTGTTTTTTTGTTTAATGATAATGAAAAATGTGTTGAATCAAATTTGTGAACACTTTTTGTTTGTTTGTTGAATTAAAGAAATAAAAATTAAGATAAAGTAAAGTAAATACAGAATTTTGCTTGTTTTGAATTTTGTTTATTTATTCAATCAGAATCAGAATCATTATTATGATCGTTTTGTTCAGATTTTTCACTTAAAAATTGTCGTTTTTTAGCCGTATTCATATATGGTCGATATGCCCATTCAGTATCGATTGCCATTTCATTATCGATTGTACCTAATTTAATTTCATATAATTTTAATTCAAATCTTGGTCCAATTTCGGCCAATTCAATACGGCCATCAATCATTTTATAAATATGATGACGAAATGAAATATAATCATTTTGATTTGCAAATGTCATTACACGTTTACTATCCGCTTTTGGAACGGGAAATAAATAACGAAGAATATTCTGTACACGCAGACCTAATTTTCCACTAAAATTATCGAAAATTAAATGTGGATATTGTTCGGACATTGTACCAACATTAGGTATATCATGTCTCATTACAGTATTCAAAATTTGAAAATATGCAGTCGGACCGAATGGTAGATGGCTAATAACCAAACCATCCGGATTACCACGTGTTTCATGTATGATAATAAAATCGGTTACATTATTCGATTTACATGTTTGAATCAATTGTTTCATATGATAATTACCACGATTGATTCGTTGTGAATTTGGTATGATTAATTTAAATTCCTATTTTTTTGAATGAATAAAAGAGATGAGAGAAGAGGGAAAAACGATTTTTAGATCAAGGATAAAATTTACTGAATCAATTTATACTTTGGCAAACATTTTTAATCTTGAACTTGGATCACGTGATGTTGTTATAACTACTTTTGGATCTTCAATACCAGCCCAACGATATTCATCATCTTCATGTGATGTAACTAATTCTGATGCTTGATCATCCCATTCAAGTGTATTTTGTAATGATAATGCATCATTTTTTAGGTCAGTTGGAATCTTTTTTCGTTCTAATGTTTTCGGGGGGGGGAATATTAAAAAAAAAATTCATCAGAAAAAAAAGATTTCAAAATTATCATCAATAATAATAACATACGTTGAAGGGCTTGTTGAAGACGTTGTTTCTTTTCAGTAATTGCTCGTTTTTGTTCTTCTTGAGATTTACGAATCAAATATTCTCTTCGTAATCGTTGTTGTCGTTGAATCTGTTATGTATATTTTTTTTTTTTATATTTAGAAAAATTATTTTCATTTTCAAAAAATATTAACAAGGAAAAATAATCAAATAAATGTCAAAAATGTTTACCATTTTTCTTTTATTCCACAATGACAAAAAATAATTATGAATGAATGAATGAATGAATTAGGTAATCAATCGGGAGGAAAAAAAACAAAATTTAAATTCAAAAAAATTATAAAAAAAATCCAAAATTGGAACAAGGTAAAGAAATGTTTTTTAAAGAAAAACACTGCAAAACACGTGTGTGCATCATAAATACTATTTCAACATGATCGACCTATAAATGTATGAATAGTGTCTAATACTGTATTTTTTTCATTTCATTTCATTGACATTCGAATTCGAATGTCGCGCGATGTTTGTTGTTGTTGTTCTAAATCGATGATATTTTTGGTTTTTGTAATCATCATCATCATGGAAAAGGAAAATTTCCAACATAAATACATCACCAAAAACAGCAGAAAGAAAAAGATAAAAAAAAGATAAATAGTTACATCGTTTGAAGAAAAGAACAAAAACATTGTGATATTTGTACAAAACATTGTAAAGTTTGACATTGAACATTTGAATCAAACAACAACAACGAAAAAATGTATTTCAACAAAACAAACGAAATAAGAAAAAATTTACAAACCAACAAACAAACGATATGTTAAAATCTCAAATGAAGAAAAGAAGAAAATGTTGTTCACATTAAAAATAACAACAAAAAAAAATAAGCAACGATCAACAACAACAACAACGACTATGAAAAGATAATCTTTGAATAAAAAAAGTTGATAAGGAAAAAAAATGATGAAAAATATAAATGACATTTGATGATGATGATGATGACCAATCTATTATTATTATGATTATCAAATGAATCGAAAAAATGGAGATCGAAAATATTATACAAATGTTGAAATGAAATGAAATGAAGAATAATGATAATGATAATGGTGATGACATCGATAGTAGAAAAAATCGATGATGATGATGACCAAACAGACTTTTCTCCTGGTGAATGTCCGAATAAATAAATAGTAATACCCGAAATAATAATCGAATCGAATCATTCGATTTCACTATTTTAACCAACAAGTGATGGACGACGTCGTTGATGATGCATTAAATTTTTCAATCGTTTACTCAATTTTTTAATCGTTGTTGGTTGTTTCTTTTTATGACGTCCAGACGATGATGCCGGTGGTGATGGTGATACTAAACGTAATTGATTAACACTATGTAATCCTTTCATTGGATAACGATGATTTTGTTGATGAAAACGATTAAAACGATTACGTAAATTCATCATTGGTGAACGAAATCTATTCGATGATGATAATGATAATGGACGACGGAATTTTTTATTCTTTGTATTCGATAAAAATGATTTATTCTTTTTGTTATTATTTTTCGATTTTGTAGCAGGTTTTTGTTGTTGTTGTTGTTGTTTCTGTGGTTGTTGTTGCTGTTGTTGTTGATTATAATTATTATTAACGAAATTCTGCTGTTGTGGTTGAACAATAGGAACCATAGGTACAGCAGGTACAGCCATTGGAATTGGCATCGGTTGTATTGGTATTTGCGGTGGTATTCCACCATTAAATTCATTAAAATATGGTTGATGTGGTGGTGATGAATAAAATTGCTGGGGTTGCTGCATTGGCATTGGCATAATAGGATGCTGCATTGGTGGTGATATTGGTGGATCATTATATATTGGTTGTTCCGGTATAAATTGTTGTTCATCATTAAATGTTTCTTGATGATCATTATGATTTGATGATCCATAAAATTGATCTGAATGTTGTTGTTGTTGTTCAACATAATTTTGATTATTATAATTTGAATTTGAATTCGGTTGTCTTTGTTGATTGTAATTTTGATTCTGATTCTGTTGATGATTTTGATTAAAATTCTGATTATGATTTTGTTGATTTTGATTGTAATTCTGATTCTGATTCTGTTGATTTTGATTGTAATTTTGATTCTGATTCTGTTGATTTTGATTATAATTCTGTTGTTGATTGAAATTCTGATTCTGATGTTGTTGATTATAATTCTGATTATTCTGTTGTTGTTGCTGATTGTAATTCTGATTATTCTGTTGTTGTTGCTGATTGTAATTCTGATTATTCTGTTGCTGTTGCTGATTGTAATTCTGATTATTCTGTTGTTGTTGCTGATTGTAATTCTGATTATTCTGTTGCTGTTGTTGATTATAATTCTGATTGTTATTTTGTTGTGGATTAAAATTCTGATTCTGATTCTGTTGTTGATAATTCTGATTATTATGTTGCTGTTGTTGATTATAATTCTGATTCTGTTGCGATGAACCTTGATTATTATTATTATAATTATTATTATTGTTGAAATTTTGTTGATTCTGTTGCATCGGTCTATTGTTGTTATTGTTGAAATTCTGTTGCTGTGGAACCTGTTGTTGATAATGATGATTAGCACCACCACCACCTTGTTGATTATAATTTTGTTGTTGTTGCGGTGGCTGAATCGGTTGCCATTGATTTTGTTGTCCACCTTGTTGTTGTTGATTAAAATTTTGTTGCAGCTGTTGTTGTTGATTTGGTGGATTTTTTTGCTCAACATTGATTTGTGGTAATGGGCCGAAAAATTGTTCTTCCGAAATTGGCGGTGTTTTCGGTGGTGTTTTAAAAATATCATTAACATTCAATACAATTGGACCATGATCTTTTTGTGTTAGATTAAATATTCTTGGTGGATGATTTTGTTGTTGTTTTGTTGGTGGAACACGGATAAATTGTACTGGACGATGTGTTATAACAGCAGCTTGTATTGTTTTTTTATGATTTACAATTTGTAATTCACCACCATTATTATTATCATTCGCTTGATTTTGTTGATTAAAATTAGGATTTGGTAGTAATGGTTGCCATCCACCTCCTTGATCTTGATTTTGATTAAAATTTTGATTCTGATTCGGATGTTGTTGCGGTGAACTTTGTTGAAAATTCTGACTTTGTTGCTGCTGCCATCCTCCACCTTGATGATTCAGATTATTTTGTTGTTGTTGTTGTAATGGTCCTTGATTATTATTATAATTCATCGATCCTTGATTATTGAACTGTCGTTGACCATTTTGTTGATAATTTTGTTGTTGTTGTTGAAAATTACCATTACCATTTTGACCATTATTTAAATTTGTTTGAAAATTATCTGTTGTTGTTGATGATGATGATTGATAAAATGATTGTTGTTTAAAATGATTTTCCGATGCTTGCGGTATATTATTTGAATTATCAAAATATTCACTAAAATCATCACCATTATCACCATCATCATCGAAAAGGCTATTTTGATTCCAATTTAAATTTTTTCTATTTCGATCCAAATATTCAATTGATTGATCATCATCATCATTATCATAATAATCATTGCCATAATAATCAAATCGTTTGATTGATGATTGATTTGTTGATTGTTGTCGCTGATGGTGATGGTGTTGGTGCTGTTGTTCACTTTTATTATTATCATTGATTAATGATGGTAATGATGATGATAATAAATCATTACTATTTCTACTTTCATTTGTGGCTATTTTAACAACAATACTTGTCATATTAATACATGATGATTGATTTGATCTTAACATAAGTATCATCATAATCAAATATGGCTAATAATAAGTGATACCGGCACGACAAACACCGAAACGACACGACACGCACACAAAGGACGTAATCCCAAAAATAGTTTCAAATTATGATTATGATCAATCAATCAATCAGGTGAATAAAAGAAAGAAAAGAAAATGATGTCATCATTGATTTTATTTAAAAAATTTTAAAAAAATTCAAAAATCAAATTTTACCTGTATCGAGAATAGAAATCGGTTATTATTGATTTTTCGTCCGAAAATCATTGTTGTTGTTGTTTTCGATGATTTCATCATCATTCGATGATGATGTGAATCAAAATGATTTTCAAATTTTAAAAAACTAACAACGATGTGCAAACACACACACACACCTGAGATGATTTTTGCTTTTGCAAACACACAAACTTTCTAACACCTGAAACAGCGTGCAGGGAAAAAAATTAATTTTGAAAATTTAATTTTTTTGATTTTTGCTTCAAAAAAAAGTTTAGTTCAACATCAACATTCAGAAACTGTCAGAAGTCAACAAGTAAAACCCGATGAGAAAATGTTTCGATGTTTTGTTTTGTTTTGTTTGTTTTTTCGAGTCTGATGATCGATGGATTATAATTTATTGGATTGATTTGATTAATTGTTTTCGGATGACGTAGGAAAGAAGAAAAAGCTTAAATCACGATTATGTTGATGATGTAATGATGATGGTCAAACAACAAACAACAATGGTCAATTTTTGCACTTGGAATTCAACAATGTTTTGTGTAACGATGTTACCATCATCATCATCAAATGCTACTGTTATCGATATTTTCTTGATTTGATTGATTGATTGATCAAAGATGATACAGGTGATGATAACATGACCATCATATTCATATCGTCCACCGAATAATTGATTATTCGGTTGTTAACTTAATTTTTGGAAAGTTTTTTTTCCATCTAAACGAAGTGTCAGAACAAACGATCGGGGGGAAAAAACACAATGTTTTCGTGGTGGTTGTCGTTTTTTGATGGAAAATTATCAAAAGTCGACACCCAAATGATTGAAAAAAAAGAACACTTGATTTGATGTTTGACGTTTGAGATGATTTTTGTTTTCAATGGGGAGGAGGGGAGAAAAACAAAACAAAAAAACAAACTGATTGATGATGATTACAGTGTTGTGTAGAATTGACGTTTTTTGTTGTTGTTTTGGTTGTTGTTAATGATTATGTTGACCATCGATTATGGAAATGAAGAAAAAAGAATAATCAAGAGAGAGAGAAACCTAGAAAAAAATCAAAAGAAACGAACCGGAACAATCTGAAATTGAATCAAAACAAATGAAATGTTAAATGATTCTTGAATGAATATTTTTCAATGTTTTTTTTAAATGGATGGAAAGGGTTAAAGATGATCATGTGTTCATTTCAAAATGTTTTTTCAAAAAAAAAATTTCACAAGAAAGAAGAAAAAATTTCTTCGATTGGATCGAAAAAAATGAATGAATGAATGAATGGATACCATCATCATAATCAAACAAACAAAAAACATAAATTTCAAAATCTCACACACAACACACACACAGAGAAAATAATGAAGGAAAAAAGATAAGCAAAAGGGGAGAAGAAGAAAAAAAATACCCGGTTTGAGAAATGATAATCATTCTTATATTTGATTGAAGCAATTTTCCAGGCAAGAGAGAGAGAAATTTTCCCGAAAAAAAAAGAGAAATTTTTTTAGAAAGAGAAAATTTTTTTTTTGTTGTTGAAATTGCTGTTTGGTCTTTTTTGTTTTGTTCTTTCATTCATTTGTCATTTCATTCATTTTGAATTTGTTGTTCGTTTGTTGTTGGTTTGTTGGTTTGTATCTTTCATTTCATTCGATTTCATTCACGAACATCCAATCAGATAATAATGATGATGATTGGATGATCGAAACAAACAAACAAACAAACAAAAACAAGTGAAAAAAAAAACACAAATAGACATTACTTACTGTTTTTTTGTTGGTAGACATGGTGGTGGACATCATTGGATAATGATGATAATGAGGATGAGAATGATCAAAAAGGTAAAAGTAAAAGTAGAAAAAAATATCGGTAGTTTTTTTATTTTCCGATAAAACCCGATTGATTCGAACGTTTGTTGATTCGAACGTTTTTGATTCGAACGTTTTTTTGATTCGAACGTTTCTGTTCGGTACTGTTTGTTATGAATGGCCGTGGATATTTGATGAATGGATAAAAATAGGTAGATGTTGTTTATGAATTTCCGGGAAAATTACCGGAAATTTTGTTGTTTTTTTTATGGAAAATTTTCTCATAGACCTTGTGCGAATTGAATTGATTTCAATTGGATTTTTTTTTTTTTTGAATATTTTTTACAACAACAAAAAAAACAAAATAGTTCCGGTATGAGAATAAACAAAAAATAAAATACAAAAAAAAACAACAAATTTGAATACAAGAAGCGAACGAAAGAAAAAAAAATATGATTCACGAGTTTCAACAACAACAACAAAAAAGATGTTTTTTTTGTTGTTGTTGTCATCATTATCATCAATTGATGATGATGATGATTGACACGATGTTTGATGCTAATAACATCCACTGTTGAAATAGATTGAAATTTTTGCTTTTGTTGAAATTTTGTTTTTATTATCATTTTACAACCCAATTGACACCTGATATGACAGATGATGATGATGATCCAATAATTACATAGATGTTGTTTTTTACGGGAAATTTTCCATAACTTTTTTTTCTGGAAATATTTCCCGTAAATCAATTTTCTGTTTTCTGGGGTCATTTTGATTATCATTATCATGATGATGATGATGATGATGATGGATTTCATTGTTGAACATTATTTTCAAAAACGAAAAAAAATCAAATTATCCAAACTTGAATAATTAATTAAACGAAAATAATTAACGACGAAAAGACTGACCACAAACAAACAAACATAAAACGGAAAATATGAATGTTTTTGGATCGATCCAAGAGAGAGAGAGAGAGAGAGAGGAAAAACTAATTAACCATTCATAAATTACATAATCAACAACAACAACAACAACAACAACGAATTAGATATTTAACACATCTTTATTTTGGAACAAAAAAAAACATTCATTTGTGTTGTTTGTTTGTGTAAGTGATAATTAAATACTTTTTTCTTAATTTGTCGATTAATTAATTATGAATATGAATTTTTTTGGTTGTTTTTTTTCTTGTTTTTCGTTTAACTGGCTGAAGATTATTAGATTTTCCAAGCCCAAACAAGGTAAATACAAAAAGGTAAATATTTCTTCGGCTGTTCAACAGAAAATTATCATTTCTTTCTTTCTTTTTCTTCCATATTCGGTCCATGATGATGATGATGATTGTAATTTAATGAATGTTGTCATTTTGTTTTGTTTTGTTTTCGTTCAATTCATAATAATAATAATAGAAAAAAAAAGTTCAAAAAGTAATGAATCTGATGCCAGCAAGCTTTTTTCTTCTTGTTCAGTTTTGCTTTGGAATGTGAAATCAATACAAACAAACAAACAAACAAAGCACAAGGTCGAATGGATTTCACAATTGTGTGTGTGTGTGTGTGTGTGTTTGGTGATCTATGGCAATTTGATCAAATGGTCAGCCCTAATTATTAATTTAATAAATTGATTGTGTATAACGTTGTTTATGAATGGTTTTGAAATTACTTATTGATCATTTTACACGAAAATTTGATATTAATTTGTTGTTTGTTTACATTTTGATTGATTTTAATGAAAATCGATTGACAATGAAATGAATTGATGGGGGAGTGATAATAAGAATGAAAAAAAATCGATTGTTTTCATTGAAAGGTCATTATCGATCAACAACAACAACAACAAATCAATATCGATTATCGATCCAGGAGAAAGAAAGAGAGAGAGAAATCAATAGTGAAAATAACAACAAAATTCAAATATCAATCATTCATTTGATTTGAATTGAAAGATTCTTCAGTTTTTAGAAAAAAAAAATTATCAAAAACATCTTTGTGTGTGTGTGTGTGCCATACTCAATGATCACAAGTGTGTGTGTGTGTGAGAGAGAGAGATTTTTGATGAAATAAAATTTCGGGTCATTCGGTCATTGATCAGTTGTTATTATTCACTTATCCATCATCATCATTTACTTAAACACTTGAATTCAATTTTGAATGTGTTTTATCTGTTAAAAAAAAGAAAAGAAAAGAAAACCCTTGAATAACATCAAACAACAATATTGAATCATCATCATCATTGATAACACACATCAATATTTAGATAGATTTTTGATTTTTTCCCGAAAACCGAGAAAATGTTTACAACTGACCAAAAAAAAACGATGATTAGGATGACCGCTATTTATTTATGGATAAAAAAAGGTTTTTGAATTTTGAAAAATTTAAATTTTTTAAAATTCAAAAATGGACAACAACAACAAAACTGATCAAATCCATCATTTGTCTGGATGGATACTATTTAAAAAAGAAAAAATTGAAAAAAATTTTCTGGAAAAAAGTTTCGAAAAATACATATCATTTTAATCAGATTCATGATTATGATCGGATATCCAGAGAAAGAAAGAAATGCTTTTTTTGATTACAAAAAAAAATTGAAATGGATGATCATCATCATCATCATCATCATCGGTGTCCATCGTCCATCGTCGATGTTTCTTTTTTGAAATTTTGTCTTGGTTTTTTAGAAAAAAAAAACATTCAATCTTGATGATGATGATGATGATTACAATTGAATTCTATTTTTGCATTTTTTGTTTCATGCTCGAATCTTAATCATCGTTTGGCTGGATTGTAAATGATGACAAAATGATCGACATTTTTTTTTTTTTTTGCTGAAACAAATATAAAAATGACCCATAAATGTGTATTTAGAATGGCCATCTTCTTTGTATTATTGTTGCTGATGTTGAAATAGTCGATTGGAAATAAGCATTTAAAATCAGAAAGAAATGAATTATAAGGATTAAACGATATAATCGATATATTTGTAATCGATATAATCGATTGTTTGTCTGATTGATTGATTGATTGATTAATCGTGGATCATCATCATCATCATCATCAGACTATTTCTTCTGATGATGATGATGGTTTACAGGTATTTTCATTGATGAATGAAGGATGTTTTTTTAAAAAATTTCACTTTTTTCAAAAAAAAAAAAAATCTTATTTAAGTCATTTACCTGGTTGTTTTATCATTTCTTTCCTTCGGAATACAATCGATTCATCGATTAAATCGTTCATCACATTTTGAAATATAATATATTTTTGTCACTTTGACAACCATTTTTGTTTGTCATCAAATCAAATTGAAAAAGGATTGTTTTTTTAAGCCTTTTTTTCGAAAGATTAACAGAAGAAATGATTGATCTGATTGAACGAAGGAGAAGCGCGAATTAACAAATCAATCAATCGATTTATCGATTTATTTTCCGAAAGAGGGAGAAAAACAACAACAAGATGGACACTTACGTGTTTACATCATGTTCTCGCTCCCTCTTCATTTTCTCGTTCAAATATTGGACACGATAATTTTTAGCGAAAAACAAACAGGAACAACAAACAACAGCAGCAAACAAACATTAACACCGAAAACGCCATAAAGATCAAAGATGAATGAATGACTGTCCACCACGACACACGAAGAGCAATTCAAATCAAATCAAACATTTAAAACATTTTTTTACCTTTACGTTTTCAAGATTGTCAGAACGATTGTCATTCGATCAATCGATCAAAAATTTTTTTGTTTTTTTTGGCACACGTTCATTACTAATTACGATATATGTGAATTTTTTTTCGTTTTGCCGAATAAGGTGAATTGAACTTGTATACAAGTGTTTGGTGGCTATAGAACTGGAAACGAACAACAACAACAAAAAACAATTTAAAAATTTCAATTTCAATTTTTTTCCGTTGTTCAAAATCAAAATCAAACAAATTTTTTTTCTTTTGTTTTGTTTTGTTGATGGATCATGTAATGTACGGGCAAATACTGACAGCTTGAAACAATAAGAAGAACAACGAAAACCATAAGGGTCATTGAGTGAAGAAGGGAAAAAAACGTCCATGTTTTTTTCGATGATGTTTTTGAAATTTAAATTTTAAAATTTTAAAACATCAAAAAAATTGAGAGAAAGGAACAAAATTTTCGAATATGAAAACATAGATGGCAGCATCGTGCTTAGATTTTTTTATTTTTTGAAAATTTTTTTGAAATTCTTTTTATTTTTTTTGAAATTTACAATTGATTTGGTGAGATTGATTGATTGATTGGATACAAGGATGAGAGAAGTGATTTTTGTTTGAATAATTTCATCCACCCTGTCATTAAGGTCAATTTTACGAATGTGTGTGTCGTTTGAATTTAAGTCTCATTTTGAATATTACCTGTGTGTGTGTGTTTGAGTGTAAAAAGTGAATTCGGGTGATGTGAAAGTGTTTGAACAATAAAAAAAACTGGAAAACAAAACAAAACAAAAACAAAGAAAAACAGAAAAGATTGAAGCACTTTTGGTAAATTTTTTTTAAGTTGAATTTCCAATGTTTAACAATTTAGAATCAGGTAGCGAAAATGAAAAGGTGCATAAGGTGTTAATCATATTTCCATTGATTGATGTTTTTGCTTTATATAAAGTTTGTGAATAATGAAAGTGTATAATGACAATGTAATTTTAGATTGTATAAATCCAAGAAAGAAAAAACAATCGAAAAAACAAATTGATTTGATTGATTTGATGACAGATTTTATGCTCTAAACTTTTGGTTTTTGTAACAATAATAATAAATAACAGACGACAAAAACAGACGACAAATAGATAAATAGATAATCATCATTAGATTTAACCCCAAACAATCATCATTCATCAAATTGTTGATCTTCAATTAAAAATTCACTAATATGCATATAAATAATCCAATACATAAGATTAAAGCAAAGAAAACAAACAGGGAAAACAACTCTTGAATATTTATCAATATCGCTTGGACAAACACCAAATAATGTATTTTGATTTTTAAGATAATAACTTGATGGTAAAAATGCACGTTCAGCTAAATGTCTCATATCACGAACATTATTATTATTATCATTTGGATCATATAGACCGGTAAAACTACGACGATTACTACCGACACGAGTTGAACTACCACCACCAGCGCCACGTTGTAATGCAGCCGTTATATGTGAATCTAATTTATTAAATGATGATGGTGATGATAAACCTCCAACACCACCACCACTACCACCACCAACACCTGATGTTGAACCAGAATTTGCAGCAACAAATACATTAAGATCATCATTAAAATTTGGTCCATTTTCAGAATCATCATTACCACCATTAGTTTCATTAAATATACGATTTTTTAATGATGCTGTACGTTCAAATGAATGACGGCTACTTAGATAACTATGTGATGGTGGTCGTAAACCCTTTGTTATCATTTTTGGGGGTGGGGGAAATGTAAAAAAAAGAAATGGTGAAATTTGTAAAAAAAAACAACAGAATCTAAAACCAAAAAACTTACCCTTTTATGATATGATTCTAATTCATCTAATTGTTCCATATTTGGATAAAGTGATGCTGTACGTATTAATGCACCATGACGACGACTTGTAATCGGATTATTTGGATCATCATTATCATTATCATCATCATCATTATTATCAATATTTTTTCCTTGATGTGAAGAAGCAGCAGCAGCTGCAGCTGCTGCTGCAATACATTTTTCACGATGTTCATTCAGAATTCGTACAATTTGCTGTGTACGTGATTTACGCATTGCAATACGTTTACCCATATAACCAACAGTTGCATATTCTAATAAGGCAGCAAATACCATTACAAAACAAGTACCTAAAAAAACATCAATCGATTTTATATAGGAAATTTTTGGCATTGCTGCATTTGTTGATGACATTAATGTTGTCATTGTTAATACAGTTGTAACACCTAATTGTACACGTGCTGGACTTGCATTCTATTTTTTATTTTACAAAAAAATTATTTCAAATCAAAATGGAAATTAGTTTTTCTTATCAAAATTTTTCGCCCCCCACAAACAACAACAACAACAGATTTAAAAAAATAAAGAAGCCCTCGACAACAACAACAACAACAAAAATCATTTTGGCACGCAATCATCATCATCAAATTTGAATAAAAATGAATCCAAAAAAATGGATCAATTTTTTGGTTACATGTAACTAATACAAAAAATCACCATCATCAGTATATTGGGGGGAAATCGGGAGGGAATAAATGAATTCCTATCTCCAATCGAAATTTGAAAAAATGCTGTTTTTTTAAAGAAGAAAAAATCCTTAAAAAATTCTTCAGATTGAATGAAACTAAATAATAAGAATACGAAGAAGAAGAAGAAGAAGAGAAAAAAAATTCTTTAAGATCATTATTATTAATAATAAATGTCATAATCATTAGCTATTTCGTGTTTGTGTGTTTGTGTGTATGCTATGTTATGTTATTTTAATGTAAAAACGTGAACATATATTTTTTTTCTTTACTATTCTTGTTCGGATTCTATCATTCATTCAGTCAGCCAGTCAGTAAGCTAAGAGACGAAGAAGAAGAAGAAAAAAATCTTCCTTAATTTTTAGCTTTGGACGTCGTCTTTATCGTCTTTCGTACATACATTGGTTTATACATGAAAGAAAAAAAATTACATAATGGAAATTTAGACCATGTTCAAACCCAAAAAGAATAAAAGATGCCATTAGAGAGAGAGAGAGAGAGAGAGAGAGAGAGAGAGAGAGAGAGAGAGAGAGAGAGAGAGAGAGAGAGAGAGAGAGAGAGAGAGAGAGAGAGAGAGAGAGAGAGAGAGAGAGAGAGAGAGAGAGAGAGAGAGAGAGAGAGAGAGAGAGAGAGAGAGAGAGAGAGAGAGAGAGAGAGAGAGAGAGAGAGAGAGAGAGAGAGAGAGAGAGAGAGAGAGAGAGAGAGAGAGAGAGAGAGAGAGAGAGAGAGAGAGAGAGAGAGAGAGAGAGAGAGAGAGAGAGAGAGAGAGAGAGAGAGAGAGAGAGAGAGAGAGAGAGAGAGAGAGAGAGAGAGAATGAGGTGTGTAAATAATAAAAAAAAAGAATAATAAAGAATATTCTTTCTTTCCCTTTATCGTGTTCGTGTGTTATGTAAACGTCAAATATTATTATCATCAACAACAACAACAACAACATCAGAAGCTGCTGCTATTTTTCTCAAAAGTTTCCTTTCTTTTCACCCACACACACTGGAAAAAAACTGATAGTTTCCAATAACGGGAACCAAAGAAGAAGAAGAAAAGATTCATAGTGAATTTTCCAAACAAAAAAAACACAAAAAAAAGTTAATTTTGACACATTCCATAAATATATTGAAGATGAAAAAAAACTATAGTAAAAAAAAAAATGTATTGAATGATTATTACCTGCCTGTCTACCTACCTACCTATTAGATATTTTACCTTCGCTCCTTACCTGTCTATCTATCTATCTAAATAAGGTTACCTATCTATATTTATCGTTTGATAATAATAATAATAATACTAAGCCAGCCATCCAGGTAGTCAGACTAATAGGCCCATTTACAATAAACATTTTCGTTTGTTTTTTGTTTTGTTTTAGAAATCCAAAAAAACAAAAGAGAAAAATCTTTTCAGAATCGTTGTTGAAATGATGAAAGAATTGCCAAAATAAAAGAAAGGTGGATAATAAATAAATCGAAACCTACACAGAAACAAAAAATGAATGGATGTGATTTTCTCTAATATTTACCTGGATTATTTTTCAAAAAAAAAAAAAAAAAATGATGCACACGCATTACACACACACACACATATTTCAACAATCTCAGCTCATGAACAACTACAAAATATGGATCATTTGTTGTTGTTGTTGTTGTTGAAATCTTTAAAACAACAACAACAAGCAATTTAGTTGATAGATATAGGTAGGTAGATTCTCGTCTTTCACTCTCTCTTCTTAATACGTAAAAACATAACGCAAGTTTGTTTGTTTTTTAATGGAAAATGTTTGTAATAGAAAAAAAATCTACTCCAAAAAAAAACTCGATATTTTATTCTGGTCTCTCTCTCTCTCTCTCTCTCTCTCTCTCTAGCCCCATATAATGGAATCGAAATTTTCAACCATATTTCGTTCAAAAAATTCAAAAGTTTTTTTTGTTTGTTTTCATATAGTTTTAAAGTGTGTAAAGTGAATAAGTGTTTGTATTTGAAATTTTATTTTCAATCATTCAAAAGAAACTCTTTCAAGTTCTTCATCGAATATCGACACCTCGATCCGAAACCGTTCTGGTTCTTTTTAGTTTGTTTGTTTGTTTGGTTCTGGTTCACTTGTTTTGTTTTTATTGAAGAAACAAATTGAGATCAAAATCAAATTCTTTTTTGGGAGTTTTGTTAAGTGAAACTTTTTTCACTAACTAAATAATTTCCATAAAGTTTTTTCAAGAAAAAAATTGAAAATTTTGAAAATTTTATCCAGGTTTTTTTCCTGAAAAAATAAAAGCGATTCATTCACATTTGACATGCGTAAATTTGAAATTTTAAAATGAAAAAAAATAAAATAATAATAATCACTTGCAGGGAAAATTTCCGGGAAACATTTTCAAATGAAAATGATAAAAAACAAAATTCATCATAATCATTAATTCTCAGAAAAATGTTTCTCTCTCTCTCTCCCCAATGAAGAAAAAAAAAAACGGAAATATTAACACAATGAACTTTTGTCTAATATTTTCTTCTTCATTTTTTCTTCTTCAAATTGAAACAAGTTTTGCAACAAAAAAAAAGAATTCAATTAGAATTTAGTAATAGGAAAAAAAAGAAAAACACGTAAAAAATAGCTATAGAAATAGTAGGAGGGCAAAAAATTTTAATAATCAAAAATTTTAGATTCATAGAGAGAGAGAGAGAGAGAGAGAGAGAGAGAGACCAGAATATTCTCGGTTCATCAACAATGAATAAAAATACAACAACAACAAAAACAACAACAACAAAAAGAATTCAATATAAAGTCGTTGAATAATGATCATCATCATCAACATTTTTTTTACATTGAAAATCAACAACAACAAACTTTGAACATCAACATCACATAAATATATTCATCACACGCACGTAATACTTATACGGCATAGTTTTTTTTCCGGAAAAAAAATCTTATTCTTTAAACAGGAATAATAATAATCTTACTTTGTGTGTGTGCGTGGGGGGGAAATTGAATTGAATGTGGTGTCTGTATCTGACATTTTCATTGATATATGGATGTTACTTGCTGTTGTTGCGTTTACGGGGTTAAAAAAAAATAATAACGAACAAATAATAACACTTACCCGATGAAGCCAAAATGAAACCCATGATATAATAACAATCAATGATGCAGGTATATAAATTTGTATTAAATAATAACCCATTGATCGTACAAATTCAATTTCACAAACTAAACGTGAATAATTCCCAGTGCTAAGTACTTCAACTTTACGTCGTTGTAAATGTTTATAAACTTTAAATTGTGGTAATTCTAAATTTTTTGCCAATACAACATCCGATCCTTGACCATCGATACCCCATTTATATTGTATATCGGCCATTGAATAACCATCTTATAGGTGGAAAAAAAGTGGAAATTTACATTTTTTTAAAACAAAGTTTGAAATTTTTGAAATTAACACTTACAACTTTCCACTTCAATCGTACAGCTTTGTCGATCCATTGGAAAATATTGTAAATTCATTGGGCAACTTGAAGTTACTGTAAGTCTAATGGAATGGGAGGGGAGGAAGGAAGAAAAAAACCAATTTTGATTGAGAGAATATAAAAATGATTAAAATGAAACAAAACTAACCTCATTGAAAGGAACACATCACCATTAGATTTAATACGAATAAATGTATTTGGCGTTGTTGCCATATGAAATTGAGCTGCTTTTTCATTGGCAAAAAATGTATCTGGTACCCAAATTTTTTCCGAAACTTCAGCACCAACATATAATGCTTGTATACCTGGATGTGGTTGAAAACTTAATCTTGAATCACGCCATGATTGACGAAAATAAAAATCGGATGTAAAATCCTTTTTTTTGAAAGAAGTAAGAAGTAAGAATCAAAATCTATTTCCACACAAGTGTAAATCAAAATTACCATTTGAACGGCCGATATAGAACTAATGCTAATTATATGCATTGTAACACCAACTTGTACAGGTGGACCTTGATTAGATAGATAGGTAGGTAGAAATAGGCGAACAAAATGATTATTATTATAATTATGAAATTGGCAAACAAAACAAACATATCATATTTTTGATTGATCGGTCATCCGGCAGCAGAATTTAAAAATAAAAATAAAAACATTTTCCTCATTCGATCAATCAAAAATAGGTGTTTGTTTTCTCCAGTAAATAAATTATTTACTGTAGCAGTCGATATAGTGGACATTAACCCTCAACAACAACAACAAAAACAACGAAAATAAACTTCAGATGACCCAGAAGCAATTTATTTGTTGTTGTTGTTGTTTGAAGGGATCAATCATAATTGGGATAAAAACTTTCACAATAAATTCTTGTATAATAACTTACCAGCATAATTGGGACGTACACGTTTATCATAGCCACTATCGAAAAAGGCATTCAATATTCTAGTTATATTCTGTCCAATTGCTGTTTGTCTGATGGGATTTTGTTTTGTTTTGTTTTTTTTTTTGGTTGAAAAATCGGCACCAACATCAACATCGAAGAAGAGAAAAACCAGGAACAAATGAGGGAAAAGTGAAAAAGAAAATTATTAGGTTTTGAAAATGTAACCAGATAACCAAAAAAAAAATTCTGATAAAAATACCCATCATCAATAATTAACCCGATAAAAAAAGAAAAAATTTCGGAAACTTTTTGAAAAAAGAAGAAATTTCGGAAACTTTTTTTTCAAAAAATGAAATAAATTTCGATAAAAATTCTCACTATCTTGTCTGTTGTAGTAATAATTATTGTTTTTTTTCTTTTGAACAAAAAAAAAAATCTTGATAATAATTATCTTTACGAGAAGAAACATGAAACATGAAACACAGAAAAAAAACTTTCCGAAAATAAAAAAATTTTGTAACATGAAACTTTTCTTTTGCGCTATCTTTTTTATGGCTGTTTTTTTTTTTGGTTCTGGTTTCATTTTTCCGATAATATCCGCCAGTGTAAAGGTATGTAGAAACTCATTTGTAATGACCCTTTGATAATAACCGTTTTGGTTATCAAGGTCATTGATGACATGATAATAACACTCAATAACACACAATGGTACACATTTGAAAACTCGTGTCACATAAATTCTTGGCTACTGGTTTCTTCATAAAAATCAAGTCAAGTGGTTCCATATTTGACAAAAAAAAAAAAAAAAAAATCTATATGCAAAACACGAACATATCAAATGATTTCTTGTGTAGAGAAAGTGATAGTATACGTTTGACCTAATTTTACTATCATTCATTCATTCATTCAAGTCAGTCAGTAATGATAATGATAATAACCCTAACTACCTAAACGAACTAACTGATTAACTAGCTAAATGTTATTGAAATAGAAAAAAAAACAGAAACAAAATCAGTACCTGGATTACCTGTAGTTTAGTGGGATACAACAAAAAATAAATGAAAATCGTAAATTGCAAACACGATTCACGATTTCATGGTACAGTTTTTTTTTGTTTTTGTTGTTGTGTCATATCATTATTATTATGGATTAAACAAATTCTCTCTCTCTCTCTCTCTCTCTCTCTCTCTCTCTCTCTCTCTCTCTCTCTCTCTCTCTCTATCTGGCTTTGTTTCATTTGATCATCTATGAATTGATAATGTTGGAAAACTGGAAAAAAAAGAAAATTTGAAAATAAAGGAAACACAACTTATAATTCGATCGATAATCTTTATTCGAAATAACAGCAACAAACACAGGTTTATTTGAAAAAAATAGGAAGAAAAAAAACCACAATCATCCATTCAACCATAAGTAGAAATAGCCGTTTTGTGTTCTTCGTGTACTTTTTTTCTCGAAGATAAAGCAAAAACCAAAAAACAAAACAAACAAACAAACAAGGATAATCATGTTAATTGATTTAGACAAAACAACAAACAAGGTAAAGAGATAAAAAACAACAACAACAACAAAAAAAATGTCAATTTTAGATTGGTCAGGCATTATTTTTTTCTGAAGTTACAAACCAAAAAAAAAAACGAACCTAAAATCTGATTTGGTTTGATTCAATTAATTAATTAGTTAATGAGAATTTGAACATGGAATTTTTGTTTCAAATGAAAATTTTTCAACCAAAAAAAAAGAATCATTCATGTATGAATTTGAGAAATATTTCCGGAAAGAAATTTGCCACAAAGTTTCTCTTTTTATTTGAAAATTTGAAAATTATATTACTGAAAATGTTTTGTTTGTTTTCTTCTCTCTCTCTCTCTCTCTCTCTCTCTCTCTCTCTCTCTCTCTCTCTCTCTCTCTCTCTCTCTCTCTCTCTCTCTCTCTCTCTCTCTCTCTCTCTCTCTCTCTCTCTCTCTCTCTCTCTCTCTCTCTCTCTCTCTCTCTCTCTCTCTCTCTCTCTCTCTCTCTCTCTCTCTCTCTCTCTCTCTCTCTACCATTATCACCTAATCGGATTGACAAGATCATTGTGTGCGTGTGTGTTTGGGTGAAAATAGTCAAAAAAAAAGTCAAACTTACAAAAATCATCAAATTGAGTGAATGTGTTTATCGTGTAAGGTGGATTCTTTTCTTTTTTCTTTTTTTTTAATTAAAATAATGTTAAATTTCCCTTGATGACAAACGCAAACAAAACACTTGAAAGTAGTAGTTTTCAATTCAGCGCAAAAAAAACGAAATTCTTAAGGATCGATAACGTTGTGACAGACAAAGACAAAAACAAGAAAAGAAAAGAAAAGAGTTTGATAGTCAAAATGACAAACTTAAATGACAATTATTATTATGTGTCATCCAAAAGAATTTAAATTTTCAAAAAAGAAAATTTAATTTTCATTGCAAAATTTGTTTTTTTTATAGCTGAAAGTTTCCGAGGAAATTTAGTTTCCTCGGAAACTTTCTCCATTTCTTTTTCCCAAATCATCCTTCATTTTATAGTAACAGTGAAAAAACAAATGTCAAGAATGTTCACACAAAAAAAAACGATGACCGAATTGACTGATCAATTTCATCAAGTTTTGAAATTTGAAAGGCGAACAAAAAATCCCAACAAAAAAAAAAAAAAAAAAAATCTGCCATTTACACATTCACTGTTAATATAGTTAGGTTTTCAATTTAATTTGCATCGAATGTTATGGATTGAAATTCAATCCTTGTCCATTTTGTTTTTTTTCACATTTGACAAATGTAGAAACTAACCCGAACAGAAAAAAAATCCCGAATTGAAATTCATATTTGGTTTGTTGAATTTCAAATTTTCTTTCGCTTTTTCTTGTTTCTCAAAGTCGACTTTATTCTGATGTGTTTTGTTTTCGATTTTGGTTTTTTTTGGGGGTTTTGTTTGGCGAAGTAGTTGAAAACAAAAGTGAACAAAAAAATCCAAAAAAAATTGAGCCCAAAAAATCTAAATTTTAGATTTTTTCAGGCGAAAAAAAGAAATTCTTGACATTTGACCTTTTGACCTTTGAAATTCTTCCTGAATATTCTTTGGGTTATGAGAGAAATTTTACAGAAATTTTACGCAAAAACTTTTTTTTCAAATAAACTTACTTTGGTCTTGTTGATAATATCACATTATCCGATGATGATGATGATTGTTTAGGCTGCTGTTGTGGATGATGATGATGATAATTAATTATTTTTTTATTTAAATTTTTATCTAATGCTGTTGATGATGATGATGATGATGATGATAAAGAGCTCGTTTGTATCGATGGTATCGATAATATCGATTGTTGTTGTTGATTTTCATTAAATTCTGTTGTTTGTTGTTGTATAATAGGCTTTAATGGTGATGATGATGATGATAATTGTAATGATTGTACATAATTATTATTCATAGCCATCATTATAATAATGATTATAAATGATGATAATGACCATCGATAATAATGATTAATATTAATAATATTTATAATTATAATGATTGGCATTAATATTACAAATATTAATGATGATAATAATAATAATAATAAATTTATAGAAAAATAATTAAAAATTTTTATAAAAATTTTATAATAAAATTTCTTCATCATCATCATCATTTTTTTCAATGATAAATGTTATTGAATTTATGAGTAACCAAAACAGAATTCATAATGACAATGATCATTAAGGTTTTTTTCTTTCGATTGTTTGATATGAATAACGGTTGTAATGTGAGGTTTATCATCAAATTGCTGTTGCCATCGATGAACATTTTTTTTCAACCCTGTGTTTTCCCCTTGATTTTCAAACAGGAAAGTTGCAAAAAAAATTGAATTTTCAAATGAAAATCTGCATAGAAAGAAAAAGAAAAAGGAGAAAATTTGATTAGAAATTTTGCAGAGATGAGAAAAAACTTTTTTGGAATTTTCCAAAGAAATTTCCTGTAAAATATTCATCGCATTGATTGAAAAAAAAGTAATATCCGATGATTCATCATTTATGAATGATGAATGAATGAATGAATGGCTAATAATATCCAATATGGTCACCAACCACATCAAAAATCGAAAACAAAATGAAAACGAAAAGTATCAGCAAATCTACATAATAACATTATACATGTCAAAAAATATGATGATGATCCAAATATAGAAGCGTGAAAACAAAAATGAATAACAATTTAGGATATATGTGTGGAAAGAAAAACAAGGTCATTCCGGAATATTTGAATGGCCCAGAATAAACCAGAAAAAAAATATTCAGCCAAAAAACCAGAAAAAAACTTCCCACTTTTTTTGGAACCCAAAAACTGACCACAAAAAAAAATTCTGGATTGATATTGGTCCAAGGGAGAGAGAGAAATGAAATGAAAATGAAAATGTCCATTTCCAGCAAACCAAAAAAAATGACCGACATTTGTGAATACCGTTGGTTTTTAGTTTGATGATGATGATGATGATTTCATCTCTGAATAATGTCCAAAGTTTTTTCTCTCTCTTTTTCATTTCAAATTTGAATGAAAATAAAAATGAAAAAAATAACAAAATCCATAAATTTGTTTGCGTGGATAGTAAACCATTTTGAATAATAATAATGAAAAATTTTCATTATTCAGCCAACAATGACAACAATGTTGATGATGATGAAAGTCAAATCGTTTTTTGGTTGAAATAAACATTTTCTATTGTCATGTTTTTGTTGATAAAGTTTTATCTTGATTCATATCCATGGAATTTGTTTGTTTGTTTGTTTGTTTGTTTATGGTTTCCATATTTCATTCATTTTAGAAGAAAAAAAATAACCAAATCCACCCACATACATCATCAACAAAATTTTTTAGAAAATTTGAAATGAATACCAGAATCAAGAGAGAGAGAGAGAGAGAGAGAGAGAGAGAGAGAGAGAGAGAGAGAGAGAGAGAGAAATGGATATTTTGCAAATAAAATCATCACCATAATGTGGAATTGAAATACCAAAAAAAAAAAACTTTTTTTCCCATCATTATTTTTCTTTTCATATTTTTATGTGTCAAAAAATATGATTCATAGTTGAATGAGGTTAGGTTGATGACTATGACTTTGATTCATAGTCGAGTTAGGTTAGGTTGATTATGACTATATTTTTCCTGTATATTTTTTTTTTATTTTTTTTTTGTTCTGGAAATTAAATCAAAATACTTTCATTTTTTTTTATTTATTCAAATTTTTACCATCATCATCACCACCATAAAACTAACATTTTCAATTTATCATTCATTCATTTATTATTCGTGGTGAAAGCCTTCGGGGTTAAATAATGAAGACTATAGGAAAAAAACTCATCCACTACCAACCACCACCACCACCACCAACATCTACTTTGATTATTCACAGTAATGATTTATATTTTTTTCATTTCATTTTTTTATTTCAAAAAAAAAACTCTGCCAACAACAAATTCAGGTTAAAAATCGAGAAAAGTTTCCAGGAAAAATAAATTCCCTCCCATTAAAAAAAAAATTTCCACTATAAAAAACGAGATAAACATTAATCATTATCATTATCATCATTAACACGAACCAAAAAAAAAAAAAAAAAAAAATGGTGATAATGATGATGATGAAATTAAAAATAATGTTTCTACTTTTTCATGTCCAGTTTTTTTAAATAAAAAGTCCACCTCCCAATTATCACCATCATCATCATGTGATAATGAAATTTAAAAAGGGCGTATTACAAACAATGTTAATGAAAAATTTGTTTGAATTCTTTTTCTCAAAACGTAAAAAAAATTTTAACACTATGGCCAACTATGCAGGCCGATCCAAAAATGTTTGTTTGTTTAGTTGGGTAAAAAAATGGGCGCCAAACTTGTGATGATGTTGTATTCAAACAAAAACTTTGTTTGTTTGTTTTGGAAGGCAAAGTTTTTCCTTCTTCCAAGTCTATTTTTATATTCGGTTATTGATCACAAGTTGATAATGACGATGATGATGATGATAATTTTCGGGTTATTATTCTAGTCAATTAATTTTTTTTTTGTTTTTCATTTGTAAAAATTGAATACAAAAGCAAACAGGCAAAAACAAAAGTTAAAGTTTTACTTTTGTTTTATCAGTGAAAACAAAAAAATTTTTCGAAAACTTTTTTTTGTTTGTTTATTCATGAATTTATTGATTGTAAATTTTGCTTTGTTATGATAAAATTTGAAAATGAAAACAAAAAAAGAAATCAAAACACGAAACATCGAATATTGTCATCGTGATTGACCATTGTAAAAGTAGAATTTAATGGATTTTACTTGCAATTTTTTTCGTTTCTTGCTTTGTTTCTTGCTTTATTTTTGATCTATGATTACGTAACAAGTATTTTTTGGTTGTTGTAAATGTTTTTTTTTTTTTTTGGTAACAAAATAACAAACAAATCGTGTAGCTGAATGAATGGATTTTCCATCCATTTATCTTGTTTGATTTTTTGGTTTTGTTTTCGTTTGAATTTCCAAGAAAAAAAATCAAACACGAAAAGTGTATGTGGAGGGGAAAAACAAGCAAACAACATTCATTCATTCATTCGGGAGATAATAGCAATCGGAAATTAGTTTACTTTTCTTTTGATCTGTCGTATTGTGTGTTTACGTGTTAAAATAGTAATAAAGTAGTAGCAGTAGATAATTTTTGGAACATTTTTCTTTCAACAACAAAAAGATAACAAAACAAAATCTCTGAACAACTAGACAAACGCACGAACATACTTGAATAAAATGTCAAACAAAAGAGTAGATTTCTGTTTTTTTTTTTGCTGGTAATTTTTAAACGATGATGCTAAATGATGATGATCTTCAAAAGTTTTTTTTTAATGAAAAAACACACACACACACACAGAGAAACCAAACAAACAACAAAATATATCGAACCAATTTACATGAAATAATAATGATATTCTTGTTGTTCTTTTCGGTAAAAAATATATAACGACAAATGAACAAAAATGTCAAATGAGAGAGAGAGAGAGAGAGAGAGAGAGAGAGAGAGAGAGAGAGAGAGAGAGAGAGAGAGAGAGAGAGAGAGAGAGAGAGAGATGAGATTAGCAAATAACCAAGTATTGCCAATTATTATTTTATGTTATTTAGTGAGAGAAGCCAAACAGATATTTTATTTTATTCTTTTGTACGTATGTGTCTTCAATCGTTAATGAATAAATCATTTAAACATCAGCAATCGAATGTTTGTTTGTTTATTTGTTTGTTTGGTTGTTTATCGTTCTTATTGCAAGGTGACCGACTTTTTTTTCCTGATCAGGTCATTTTTTTTTTCGTTGTTGTTGTTGTTGTTGTTCATTAACACAGATTAATCAAGTGATCAAATAAATAATTCAAAACAGGGTTGGTTTTGTTTTTCTCGGAATGAGAAATGAGAAGAAAAAAATAACAAAAATTTTTCTGGAATGATTCTCGGTTGAGAATCTTTCTGGAAAACTAAAAAAGCAAAAAATGGAAAATTCCCAAACAAAACAGAAATGAAAAAAAACTTGAAAATGTGAATTGACAATGGACAAGGATTTTGTTTTCGGTTTGTCAAATCAGTATTTTTCGTAGATTTTCAAATGAAAAATGGTTCCAAAAAAATTTCAACCATTATTTTGATTATCATCATTAATTGTTAACACAATGGTTCCTACTGATTCTTTACTGATTCATGAAAAAAGTGTGTGTGTTTATTTTGTGTTTTCATTATTGTCGAATAGGTCGAAATAGGTCGAATGATGAAAGTAGAAAAAAAACAAAACAAAATTCTTATCAAAAAGAATGAAATCAAAAAGAAAGAAAGAAAGAAGCCAAAGAATCATTAACACTTTGTTTCTTTGCAACAGAAAAACAGAAAATTACATTATTTCGGTTTTTCATTTGCAATAAAGCATCATTTCGACAAAAGATTTGATTTGTCATATGTGTGCGTGTGTGTGTGTGTGTTTGAGAAGAAACAAATAACATCTTGTAGTGGCGGTGGTAGTGTAAACGATCGATTATCATTCGATACACACACATTGGGTAAAAAGAATTCTTTTGTAATTCTTCGGTAGCGATTTTCGGGAAAAAAAAGAGAAAAAAGAAACTGATAAAAAACCAAAGAACCGGAAAATTTCTTCAGAAAAAACAAACAAATTGTTGTTGTTGTTGTAAAACACGAACAACAACAACAACAACAACAGAAAAACTCGTTTCAAATCAAATCAAAATGGTTTATTTTTTTCATATTATCATATCATTTCATTTCATTTCATTTGTTTTTGTTTTCGTATTTGAAAATCAAATCAAAATAGTTTTCTTCTTCTTCTTCTTCCCCTCATTGAATTTTGCATAAAATCTTCAGAATTTTTTTCATTTTCCTTACTCAACAAAATAATCAGAACGAAAAAAATTGACGAAAAAAAAATATTCATTTCGATTTTGGATATTTTCTATTTTATTACTTTAATGAAATTCAATTTTGAACACAAGAGAGAGGTGAAAATAGTGATGAATAAGTATATTTAAACAAAACAAAAAAAAAGCTTCTTATTTTCAAACGAATCGAATAACAAAGTGGAAAGAGAAGAATTTACTTGCAACAAAAGAAGCAGAAACAGAAAAATCAATCAATATCATCATCATTGACTGAAGAAGAAGAAAAACATTGAAAATTTATCAGATTTTCTATTCGCAAACAAAACAAAAAATAAATGATGATGATGATGATGACATTCACCAAAAGGTAAAGCAAAGCAACGAATGTCAACTTTATTCTTTCTTTTTTTTTGTAATGGTTATCATCACTAACATTGATCTAAAATCATTTTTGTTGTTGTCCATAATGCTTTTGTTGTTGTAACCAAAAGAAAATGACCAGTGGCCATCATCATTT
Source organism: Dermatophagoides pteronyssinus (assembly GCF_027571235.1). NCBI lineage: Eukaryota > Metazoa > Arthropoda > Arachnida > Sarcoptiformes > Pyroglyphidae > Dermatophagoides > Dermatophagoides pteronyssinus. Next base: position 72,690 of record NW_027461589.1, read on the forward strand.
TCAAGGTAAAGGAAAGGTGGAGAAACATAAACATTTTGAAAACATTATTGGCCAGGTGTGTGTGTGTGTGAAAACCAAACCACTTTTACCAGGCTGGAAAAAGTGGATTTTTTTTTGGTTCAAGTTGACAAAAAATACCGACCGTCAACCACCACCAACCTAACACCGCCAAACAAAAAACATTCTATGAAAACAAACAACAGCAGCAGCATCAGAGAAAAAAATTCATCATCATCATCACTGTGTTGATGACATAAACACGATATTAGTTTTTTTTTGTTACCAAAAAAAGAACAACAACAGCGAAGTGCTTCCAGAATCCAGAATTCAACAGAAAAAAAGTCCATTATTTTTTTTTTTTGGCCAGGACAAGATGAAAATACAGTCAGAAAAAAAAACAAATATCTGACATTGACACACAACAGCCAGAATCTTTTTTGTTTTGTTTTTTTCGGTTGGGACAATCGCCTGGACATGATTCTTTTCATTGTTGTTCTTGCGTTGATTTTATCCTTTCGTTCCAAGCAAAAAAAAAAGAAAAAAAAAGAAATCCCTTATAACTTACGAAACCAGACATAAATCAATGACAAAAAGATGTTTTTTGCTTGCTGGCTTTTCAGTTCTTTTTTCTTTTTTCTTGATTCAAATTCAAATTCGGTTAACTAAACATATTTGTATAATTAGCTTTATAATCATCATCATCATCATCATCATTAACATGTAATGTAACGGAATCAACAAGAAAAAAAAGGATTAAATTGATCGATTGATTTCATTCATTCATTTTCATTGGTATTTCTTTTTACCGAAAAACAAAAATAATGATGATTAACGATGATGATTGAATAATAAAATGTTGTTTAATTTGATGAATAAGGTGATTTCTAACAATTTTTTTCATTCAATCATTAATTTAGCGAAAAAAAAAGAAATTCTTAAGATTGGGAAATTTTCCGGGAAAGAATTTTCCGTGGAAAGATTCTAAAGAAGAATCTGAACTTTTGACAAACAATGATGATTGTAATCATGATAAGAATATTATTATTATTATTATGGAAACATTATCATCATATAACATGAATTATGAAGTGATTTTTATCACTATGCAACCATCAAACATCAAACAAACAAACAACAAAATTTTTTTCACAATTTAATAGTGATATAATGGAAAAATCAAGCCATCATCATCATCATCATCATTACAATTCAATTTTACAAATTCTACAAGCAAAAGCAAGAATTCGTGTTCTTTTCTCAAATGATTTTTGCACACACACATATAAATTCATCACATACACAAATGAAACAAACACACAAAAACGCGAATCTTGAAACAAATTATCATTTCACATTTAAACGAAAAAAAATTGTTATGAAAATTTTTATTTTTCCAACAACGAAATTAAATTCCACAAAAGAAAGAAATGGGAAAAAGAGAAGTGGGAGAGAGAGAGAGAGAGAAACTTTTTCTAAAAACTCAATCACAAAAGATGATCAACAAAAACTTTTCAGAATTTTTTTTCCTTTGAAGAATTTCATTGAAAAAAGTTTTTATTTTTTGTTTTTGTTTCCTACATTAATATTAATAATAATAGCTATTATTATTTATTTTCAACCAAATCAGATTATAAAATCAGATTACATTATCATCATCATTGTTGTTGTTGTTGTTGTTTGAAATGTAAATCAGCTTATTTACTTTTGGAAAGAAAAGGGTTAAATAACAAAAACAACTGAAAATCAATAGATTTTTTTTTCGGTCATTTTGGTTTTGTTTGAAAAAAGTTTTTTCTTTGTCTTTTTCCTTTTAAGAATTTTGATTATTTTCATTGTTCAAATGAAGTGGAAATAGAAACAAAACAAAAGAGAGAAGAGAAAAAAGAATCTTATCTTTCAAAAAGTAAAAAAGTTGATTGAAAAGAATAATCAAACGAAGAAAAGAAAAGGAAACAAACGATTTGCGTTTCAAAAGAGGTGAAAAGAAACTTTGAACTTTGGTGTTTGGTCAAACGAAACAATTTGATAACATGTTTCCGGAAATATTTCCGGAATCAAAAAACAACCGAGAAAAAAATATGGAAAATATGAAACATAAGTAACTAAGTAAACATTTTTTTTACATTCAAGAAATTTACTTAAGTAAATGATGTTGATGAAATGAAAAAAACTCAACGAGATAATGATTAAGACGATGATGATAATCAAATTGTAATTTGCTTTTTCTTTTTTTCTCGTATCAAAATGCACATAACTGACTTATGATTTTTCAATCAACAAAAACAAAATGGGATAAAGAATGGTGTGAAGAAAACAGCAAAGCCATCATCAAGATGAACCCGAAAATATTCCTGAATGATGATTATGAAATTGGAATACAAACGAAAAACAGAATAAAAATTCGTTAATGATGAATGAATGAATGAATTGAATGATCTTAAATCACATTCACAACATTCTAAGTAAGTATTTAATTAGGTTTTTTATTCTGTTGTTGAAGAACAAAGAAGAAAAAGAATTTGCATAATCATTTCATCATAAGATTTGCACCAAAACAAAAAATAAACCGTCAGGAACCAAATTGAATATTAATAATAATAATAATATTCCATAAATAATATCGATTGTATCGATAGTGTTTTAGATAGATAGAAAAAATCGATTATTTTCAAGTTATTTTTTTCTCATATTCCCGGTTTTTTTGAGTGAAAAAACAACCAGCAAACCGAGAAACAACCAAGTCAAATTATGTAAATTGCCTTCGAAAATGAATATATTGATCAACAAACGTCCAAACAAAAAAAAAGTCAATATGGACAATTTTCTCATCGGAAAATTTCCTGTAAACAATTCCAGTAAAAATGAACCAAAATCAAAATAAGAAATGAAATGAAATGAATGGAAACAAAAATCAATAATAATAATGTTATTAAATTGATGAATATTCATGCGTTAAAATGGATTTTTTTCCTTCTTTCTCTCCATCATCATCATTTTGAAATGGAAAATAATAATGATTATGAATCATTCGACCATTATTGATTGATTTTCGGGTAATGGTCAAACAACGAAAATCCGAAAATCGAAAAATTCCAATTTATTTATTATTTATTTTTGTGAAATGTTTTCGAAATCAGGTGAATTCGAAATCAATTTCATCTTGGCTATCTTGGTTGATCAAATCTGATTATTGATTTTGTTTCTCCATTTATTCGAATCTAAGCATCATTTCGGATTCACTGAAAGAATCAATTCGTGAAGCCAAATATGTTTCGCAAACAGCAGAATAGAATGCAGAGGAAAGCACAGAAAAACACATGACGATGATTTGATTTGATTAGAAATTCATTGATGGCTTCGGAAGCAAAATTATGGAAAAAATCATGAAACGAAAGAAAAGAAAAGAACCTTATTTCTTGCTTCAGCATCCATAAATCTTAATAAATCATCATCATCAGGTTTTTGCATAAAGAAACTCACATAACTTTAACACCAGCAGACTACATAGATTTAATAAATTAATAATGAAAAAGAAAAATTCATTATCATCATCATCATCATCAAGACATTAATATTATGATGATGATCACGATGATGATGGTGATGATAATAAATAAAAATTCATCAATTATGAAAAAAAAGAGATTTACATTATTATCAGTTAGTTATAGTTATAGTTATAGTTA